>NW_024412427.1:3037216-3149599 GCF_014898765.1 Herpailurus yagouaroundi
ATGGCCCTTGTGGCGCTGCAGCTGGGGCTCGCTCGGTGGCGCGGGCCCGAGGTGGCGCTGTACAGGGGCTACCACAGCTACGCCGTGCGCACCGCGCCGCCCGCGCCGCCGCCCTTCGAGGACGAGCCCGAGCCCGAGGCCTCCGGGCCCGACTCCGCGCCGCCGTCGCCGGCCGCCGCCCCAGTGCGGGCCCCCGAGCCCGCGCCCAACTCCCCCGCCAAGCTGGAGCCCAAGCCCATCGTCCCCAAAGCCGAGCCCAAGGCCAAGGCCCGCAAGACCGAGGCCCGAGGGCTGACCAAGGCGGGGGCCAAGAAGAAGGCTCGGAAGGAGGCGGCACAGGCAGCGGAGGCCGAGGTGGAGGTGGAGGAGGTGAGTGAAGCTTGTGGCAGAAGGAGGTGTCCCACGTCGGGTCCCCCAGGGTGGCTGGGCTCCAGGAGGGATTCCAGTGAGGATGATTTGGGGATGGGAAGGGTGAGCGCACAGAATAGGGCAGGGAAATCCCCAGCAGGGATGTGGGCTTAGTCAAGTGTAGCCTGATCCCTGGAGGCATGGGGAAGGTAACTTTCACTGCAGAGTCCCGCACCTTGGGGCAGGGGACAGGCCTTTCCCTCTGGTCCCTCTGGTCAGAGGCAGTGCTTTGGGGAAGGGGGTGCTGGGAGCCCTAGGCAGCTGGGGATGGGCAGGGAGTGAGTGCATCTGCGGGACCAGGGCTATCTGAGCTGGGCACCAGCAGCATCTGCTACAGGGTGTAGCAGGGAGGGCTTCCTGGCAGTGGAGGAAGGGCCCAGTAGGGCTTATTAGAAGGGGCTGGGAGCTGCAGACTCAGGGACCAGAATGAAGCTAGGTCTGTGGGACCCATGGATGCGGCCCAGGGGGGGATTCGCAGAAAGGAAGGCGTGTTCCTGGCTTCCAGTTCCAGTGCTGCCCACTGTTGTGCTTTGCGACCTGGACCCTGAATGGTTTGGTTAATTATTTCCCAGAATCCTTCCAGCCCTGATGGTCTGCTGTCCGGTTGCCCGACGCAGCAGTGAGCAAAATGCGGGGTGCTCAGAGGAGGGTTCTTCCGAAGGTTCCTGTTCCTCTGTCCGGCTTTGTAGGGACTTGGGCAGGGGGTGTTTCAGAGGCCATGGGAACTCAGGCAGCTTCTCTCCGCTGCTCCCAGGTCCCCAACACCGTCCTCATCTGCATGGTGATCCTGCTTAACATCGGCCTGGCCATCCTCTTCGTTCACCTCCTGACCTGACCCTTGTCTAACAGGTGTGTCTACCAGGGGGTGGGAGCCTGTGGAGAGCTCTCGGCACCAGGGTGATGGAGGAGGGAAGTTGCCTACTGGGCATCTGTCCTGCGGCTCATTGAGGCCCATCCCCCAACAGAGGCAGGGACCTAGAGTGTGGATTTGATAGATGGTGCCTTCCCCAATACAACACACACACACACACACACACACACACACACACACACACGCACACACACCTCGTTATCTCAACACGTGCAGAGCACCTGCTCCCTGTCAGGTGAGCACTGGGGGTTTCACTCACTCGCTTGTTCATTAATGTATCACCATTTACTGGGCCACTTCTCTGCTGGGATTTAGAGATCCAGGAGGGACACACTCCTGCCCTAAGAAACAAGGTGAAGATGAAAGTAAACCCTTAACTTACAGGCACAAGTCAGACATCCGGATGTCAGGCAAAACAGCTCTTGACTCTCTCCCCAGACTCTCACAGTCTCACGGAGCTTGCCTGGCATGGGCAGGCCCCTTTCTCTCTGCCCTCCCTTTCTCTCTTGCCCGCTTCAGTCTGTAATCCCTCCGCCCCCAGCCTCCCCATCCCCCAGTCCTCCTTTCTAGAAACCCCCCCCCCCCCCCCCCCACTGCTGTCAGTTGTTTCCCCAGGATGGAGCTGGGAGGGCTTGGTAAGGTCCTGGGAAAAGGAGGTTGGCTGGGCTGGCCTGACGGAAAGTGGCCCTCATGAGTCTCAGGGTGAAGTACTCACACCACAAATAAAATCTTTGCCTGCTGGGACCAGCCTTTACACCATAAAGCCTGTGCTTGGTGATGCTAACAGAGTTTCTGCCTCTTGCCCTGCTCCCAACCAAAGACCCCCTCCCTTGATCCTAGCTTAGTGTGGGCTGGAGGTTCCTACTCCGTCCCAGGAGAGGAGGAGAAGAAAATCCCTGTCCAGTCACCCTGCAAATAGCCGGTGACGACATTAGCCTGGTAGGTGCTGCCCTGGGGGGTGAGTGCTGAGCTCTGCAGGGGCCTCATTTTACAGGGGATCTGGGAATGATGGCTGCAGGGACTGACAGCTTGTGACCTGAAGGGTGGAAGGCAGTGAGGAGGAGGCGGGCAGGGAAGAGCGTACCAGGCAAGTTAGCACTTCCTCCCTCCCTCCCTCTCTCGCCTGACCCTCTTGCTGTCTCTCTGCAGAGGAGTTCCTGCTGAGGATGTGAGGACCCGTCTTTCTGCGCTGCCAGGCAGGGTGGCCAAGGAGGACTGGACTCTGGACCTGGAGCCCCGGGATCCAGCTCACGTGCACACCACGTACATTTTGGAGGCCTCCCGTGGCGCCTATGCTGGGTGCCGATGGTGCCCAGAGGAACAGAATGTGCTGGGGATCCTCCAGGAGCTCCGTGCCTGTGGCAGGGGAGGCCTCGAAGGAGGAGCCCTGGTCTCTTGAGCGCTCCTGTCCCTCATCCTCATCCATTCCCTCGCCTTGCTGCCGGGGTCCCCCTTCCCTGAGCTTTCGTGTGTTTCGGGAGAAAGCACTGAACCAGGACAGTAATATAACTCCCAGCCCCTCTCCTTCCACCCCTCCCCTGCTTTGTTTTAACTTGCAGCAGATCCCTGTGGTGGGCGAGCCAGAGAGCTGCCCACAGAGCAGAGGCCCTGCCTTCCGTGGTCTCCACACAGCACCCACTCCGTCCCTTGCTTACAGATGTTCTGGATGACAACAGAGGAAACAGACACGCTCGGTTCGAGAACCCCGGGATACGGTGCTCCTGTCTCCTCCCACCGGTCCAGCTAGCTTCCCTGCTGGACCCGTAGAGGATGGGGAGACGCAAGGCACTGGAGCCTTTAGCCGGGAGGCCGCTGACCAGGTGGCCCCGGGGTGGGGGTGGGAAGCAGGCATAGGGGCAGTTAGGATGGCCCCTGTTCTCTGGCGTGCCTGAGCCTGAGGCTGGCATTGCGTTCAGGCTTCCAGTGTGCTCAGAGTGCTAAGGCTCACCCTCCAGGAGCCCCGGGGCTGCCACGATAAATCTAGCGGGGCACCCTGTGAATTGGTGTGCCACTTCCTTCACCAGGGCCCATTGCCAGCTCAGGGGAGAGTGGGCATGGAAGCCCTTGGAAGCCCAGGCAGATTTCCCGGGGCAGACTCTGGGGCAGGTGCCGGAGACAGGCTTTCCCGGGGAGAGGAGAGCAAGTCTGGGGGCCCCGGTGGGTGCGGTCTGTTCGATACTAAGCCCCTTGGCTTGCTTGGCAGAAGACGGTATTTGCATGTAGCTCATTACAGATGTTCTGAGCCACCCCAGGCCTCCGCTCCCTTGTGCTTGGGGGGCCGGGTGCAAGCCGAGGGCTCGCGGGGCCCCTGCACCTGGGAGGACAGAGGGAAAGGCTTCTAGGCCCCTCCAAACCCAGGGAGGATTGTGGCAGTGGCGTCCAAGCAGAAGTGCCTCGGCCGCTCCACAGCCTTTGTATCTGTGGACTTGGGGCTTCGGTGCCGTGGTCGAACCTCGAGTTTGCTTCTGATGAGAGGTCGGCTGTGCCTCTCCCCCTCAGTACTTGGGAAGCTTCCTCCAGCCCCACACTGGCTGTTTTGAGGGCTCCTGACGTTGCACGGGGTGGTTGGAATCTGGGACTGCATTTCTCTGGAGGGGAGCCCGCAGATTCCCCCGTCCTCAGCCGGCCCGAGGCTCTGCATCTGTGTGTGGGCTTTTCTGGACTGCAAAGAAATGACGGCTGGGCTGGGGGTGCTGCTAGGGCCAGTGGGCCCCGGGCCTCAGCTCTGAGACCACGGCCCGAGTTTTGGTCTGGCCCAGGGCTGGGGGCAAGCCTGCAGGCACCAGAGCTCCCAGGCCTACTTTTAGAGCTGGTGTTTGGGGTGACGGTTCAGGATGCTGCGGTCTGTGGAATAATAAACCTGCATCTGCTCGTGGGCTGCGGTGGGGCTGTGGTGTCTGCTTGTGGGCCCTGGTTGAGGGACTGGCCAAGGGGGGCAAAGAGGCTGGGGGTCCTGTCTCTCTCTCTCACACACACAGTTTCTCTAAAACCTCTTGAGGGGCAGCCAAAGGGCTTCAGTTCTGGTGGGGCAGATCAAAGACCTTCTAGGACAAACCCTGAATTTCTAAAGCAGACTTCCAGAACCTTCCCTGAGTAGCGTATGGTAGAAGAAAGAGCCCGAACTCTGAGGTTAGGTCTTCCTGGCCTGCAGTCCTGCTCAGCCCCTTGTCTTCTGTGACCCACAGTTTCCTCATCTATAAAGCAGGGGAAATAATAGCTATGTCCAACTGCAGTGAGGATTCCGCAAAATGTCGACGCTTATGTAGTAAAGCCCAGCCGAGAGAGAAGTGGAGAGATGGAGACATGGGTCATCATGGCTGCACACCACAGTACTGCCCAAGCCCTCTCAAAAGCCCTCTTGCATTTTGATGGAGGACCCCAGGAGTCCCAAAGGGGTGGGGATGTGTGGGGGTGTGTGTGTGTGTAGGACGTGGGAACGAGGGGTAGGGGCAGAGGGATGACTGCATTAGAATTGCCTTGGATGGTTTGAAAAGAAGGCTCATCGGGGGCGGGGGTGGGGGTGGGAAAGGGGTAAAAAAGAAGATAAAGAAGGCTCCTTCCTGAGCCCCCATTGGAGTCTCCCAGTCAGGGAAGGTTGGTCAGAGTCGGGCGCCCCCTGGTGGCTCAGGTGCCGCACACAGACCGTCCCAGTCCTGGCCAGCCGCAGCTCCGGGAAGCGCCTCCGGTCGTCTGCCACGTCCAGCGTTCATTTAAGGTGTCTTGTGCCAAAAGGGAACTTGAAACCACCCTGTGGGCGTTGCCAGGGCCTATGATCCACTGACCACTACCTTAGGGTCTTGGCAGGAATCTTCCAGGGCGGTAGGAAAGGATGCTCAGGGAGCAAGCAGAGGCCTCTCTGGGTATCTGGGCAGAAGGAACTTGAGTTTGCTGGAAAACAAGCCCAGGGAGGAGGCGTGAGTGGGGCTGGTGTGGGGGTGGCTGGGCCAGAGGGAAATGCAGCCCAAGCCCAGGCCTGGCCTCGGGTCCTCCACCTCCTGGGGATGGCTCGACAGCTGGAGGGCAGGCCTCCCATTCTAGGAAGGCCTCCCTTAGCGGGCCCTTCATCCCCTTCTGGTCTCTAGGAAGGAAGGAAGTCGCCTGTGGGGGCAGAAAAGCAAGTGGGGTGAAAGGTGTGTGTGTGGAGTGGGGGTCTTTCTAGAGATCATGACATCACAACACGTCCCTCACCCCAGTCTCCCCCGGGTCCCTCTTGTCTGGGAGGAAAGTGGCTGGTGCACCGTCATCCTCATCTGGGAATTTGCAAGTTACAGGGGAATTGTCACTGTAAAAAAGTCTGGACGAAGCAATGCGTTATCAAAAGTTATCAAAAGAATACTTGGCTCCAGTGAGATTTCAGGTATCCACAGGGGGCGTCTCTTTTTGGTCAGGGACTCAGAGTCACCCGTCAGCTCGACCCAATAAGAAAAGTAAATAACAAAGGGGCATCCACCTTCTCCTTCCCACAAGATGGAAGGATGTTGGCAGTGTGGGGCCGGGGGTGTTCTGAGCACTAGGCTCACGCTGCCATCGTGCTGGCATCGCGGCAGGATCATGCTAGGTTCGTGGCCAGCACTTACTAGGGGATATTCATATCCCTTGCATGGCGGACGGTATTAAGTTGTTAGGGCCGCTCCATGGGATTCTAGTTGCTGGAGGTAGAGACACGGAGGGTGAGAGTGCAGGTGAATGCCCGTCACCTACTTGCACACAGCAGAACTGGACGCAAACCCGTTTTGTCTCACCCTAAAGCTTAACTTGGCCCCTAACCATTTTCTTCGGCCTGTACCACTGCACTGAAGTTATCGATGTTGACCACCTGGGGGCGCCACGGCCCCACACATGAGTGGTCTCACAGATGCGCTCTTGAGAAGGCCGGCTGCTTTTACACAAAATTCATCACCATTGCTATCCTCCGACTTAACCACAGTAATAACAGCTACTATAAATTAAGCACTTACTATGTGCCAGGCCCTGCACTAAGCACTTTACATACATTAATTCATATTTTCCTCACACCAGCTCTGTGATTAGAAACACCACTGTGCTTTGCAACTACGAGGCTAAGGTTCAAAACCAGGTCTGTCTTCAAGGCCCATCTCTTCACCGTCTCCTCTCCTCGTAGGAGGCGCGAACTGCCCGGAGGCTGCACTGGGCTGGCAAGCTCGTTGTGCTTTGGCCGGCGAGGTGTCCTCAGACACCCTGAGTTTGAATGCTTTTTGGCAGGGCACCTTCCATTCGGCCGCGCCCTGGCCTGCTATCCTGTCTCAGTCCTTTGTTTATGTTACCTGCCCGACTCTGAGGTCATTTGCATTTGCACCTCCGTTGGTGCTCATAACATTTCATGGACTGGAATCAGATCTGGTTTGGGGAGGCACCCGGGAGAGATGACAAGAGGTTGTGGCCCAGTGTCATGCCAGGGATGTGGGAGGCAGTCTCGTCCTTCAGCGCTCTCCCCTGACAGGCGAGGAAGCGTTCTCTGAGTCATTCCAGCACGCGAGGCACCATCAGATGCGTGGGTCTCCTGGGACGGGCGATGGCGAGCTGGAGGCAGACGAGGCACATTTGGACTTCGCAGCCTTCTCCCAGTGGAGTGATCTGGCTGTTTTATGCGCCCGGACGGAATCCTTCCCAGTTTGTGTCCTTACAGTTCCCTTTCGCCTGGCCCTTGAACCGGTGAGTGGACTTAACCCTCACTGTGGGATTTCTAATCAGTACCAACCACTCTGTCTGTTCTGGCTGACCTGTGTCTCCCCTGTAACTCCTATGTCGAGGCCCTCAACCCCAGTACCTAACAAGGTCACCATCTTTAGAGAGGAGGCCTTTAAAGAGGCGATTAAGGCAAAATGAGGCCATTAGGGTGGGCCCTCATCCAATTGGACTGGTGTCCCTATAAGAAGAGGAAATCTGGTCACACGGGGGGGATGCTAAGGGCTCTTGTGCGCAGAGAAAAGACCAGGTGAGGACACGAGATAAGGCAGCCATCTGCGAGCCAAAGAGAGGAGCTTCGGAAGAAACCAAGCCTGCCGACACTTTGATCTTGGACTTCCAGGCTCCACTGTGAGAAAATAAATGTCTGTTGTGTAAGCCACCCAGTCTGTGGTGTTTCATTATGGCGCCCCTATCAAACTGGTCCTCTGTCTTCATGGAAGGTGGGGCTAAGCCCGGGGCTTAGACAAGGGCTGGCTGAGCTGGGGATGTGAGTCTGGCCAAGAGCCAGCCTGAGAGAGGAAGATGAGGGAGCATGACCCCGTCCTCCCAGCCCCCACCCCCACGAGACACTTCCGGGGCACAATTACCTGAAGTGCTTTGTCCCCCACGTCCTCCTCCCATTAGTGATGGGCGCTACCGTTTCTTCATGGACAAGAGCGCCAGGAAGCTGAGTTCCTGCCTTCTGATTACAAAAAATACGGTCTGTAAGACCGAAGTTGGAGGCAAGATGCCGTATCTAGCTCACTGCAGGTTGGAAGGGCCCACTCGGGGCCGGCACAGCAAAGACCCTCAAAGTGTGCACCATTGTGCCGTCTCGAGATGTAGAGACAGAAAATCTGAAAGCTACCAGGGAAGGGGGAACATGAAGTGACAAAGAGCGGAGAAGCGGATGACAGCAGTCTCCCCAGCAGCAAAGCTGGAGACCAGGAGGCCATGAAGCAGTGCCTTGGGTCGCAGAGAAAGTTAGACACCTTCACCCAGTCAACCCAGGGGCCGGGGGCGCAGGGAGAATGAAAATGATGGCGGAACTGCACCTTTATTCTCCATTTGCCCTTTCTGAGAAAGCCGGGGGCAGATAGGCCCCGCCACCACGGAGAAGCGACGCCAGAGAGAGGGCTCAATGGAACCCAGAAAGGAGAGGACCCTCTGGTGGGCGAGAGCAGAGGGGTTTGCGAATCACAAGCACAGAAAGGAAGCTTCAGGGCGAGGCCACCTCCAGAAAGAGGACGGACTGGCACCAGCATCCGAGCACAGGCAGAGTGAGTCACAGGGCCGTGAGGTCCCAGAGGCTCGTGTGGCAGAGACTGGGAAAGTGACCACTCAAGAAACGAGAAGCAAAAGCAGAAAATTATTCAAGGAAAAAATAAGATTCAGGTTCACGGCTTGGTCCAGCAGTGAGCGTTAGCTTACGTGACGGCACCTCGGAAGCAGGGGACGCTGACCCACAGTTAATACTGCAGGACACGGGAAGGGGGATGTGGCACACAGCGGGCAGCCGAGCCGCAGTCTGCAGGGGTGCCCTCCGCCCCACCTCCCTCCTCACCACCGCGCGCCACTTCTGAGTGACTGCCCTTCTGCCTCTGGTGGCTTTGGGGTTATTCATTTAGGGAGGTTTAGGGAGCAGAGCTGTGTAATAACGGAGGTGCTGGGCAGTTTTTTTAAAGCCCCCGAACCTATAACTGTGTGCCAGATTCGTTGCATGTGAACTCTTCCAAATTTTCAAGAACATTTCATTCCCACATTAACTTATGCATGGATACGTATGTGCCGTGCGTGAGGATGTGCAGTTGTGTGGTTTGTGCGTGTGATTTTGGCTCAGGTCGTGATCCCAGTGTTGTGGAGTAGAGCCCCATGACGAGCTCCATGCTAAGCATGGAGGCTGCTTGGGATTCTCTCTCTCTCCCCCTCTGCTCTTCACCCCCTCAGGGTCTCTGCCCCCTTTAAAAAAATATATATATATACATATATGCACTTGTGTGTCCACCGGGTGAGTGAAAGGAAGATATTTGTATGCATGTGCACGGTGGGTTTGTGTGTATGAACGTAGTGTGCATATGTGTGATGTACGCGTGCACATGCTCATGTGTGTGGTGTCGTTGCATGATATGCACGCACACGTAGCATACATGTGTGCATGGGCATCGTGTGCGTGTGGTATGTGATGTGTCTGGTGTGCACGTCCACGTGCTATGCATTATGTACCGTGAATGCGTGTGATGTGTGTGCACGTGCACATGCGTGCTCGTAGGGTGCAGGCGTGTGTAATGTGCCCCCGTGTGAGTTTGATGTGTGTGCATGCATTTGTGTTTTGGGCACAGTGCACACGTGTGTCCTCTCCTACATGCACACCAACTACACATACACACACCGCATGCACGTCGCATCTTGTACTCACAAGCACACCGCACAGACGTGCACCCCGCAGACCTACAGGTGCGCAGCACAAGCCTGCAGATACAGACACACCACACGTGCACACCTCGCCACCCTACACACAACCCACACACAGGGGCACGTTACCCACGCTCACACCACCTCTGCACGCACGGCACCCTCAGCCACCCCCACCGTACAGGGAGCCTGGTTGGCCCAGACCCCGGCAGGTGAGAACATGCGCTGCGCCTGAGGTTCACCTTCAACCTGAGGATAGCCGCCCCTGTTCCTGCCTCTGAGATCCCCACGCAGCTCTGTGGACTCAGCCTCAGCTTCTTCCAGAGAGAATTCTTTGGGATTCACCATCACAGAGGATCACAATCACAGAGCCACGGCCTCTGGGGGTCCTGAATCAGGAAAGCACGGCACTCTAGAACCACATGTCAGTGCTCTGGCTCAGTCCCGGTCACTGGATGGGGCGCAGCCCAGATATCGCCTCCCCCAGGAAGACGCTGCGGACCCTGGCTAGCCTGGGGGCCCCTCTTCTGCCTTCTCCCGGCCCCTTTTCGTACTCGTCACATCGTATTGTGAATTTTACATTTTTATGGTTTATAATATACACTTACACTTTTATAGCTGACTATTACCATTTTCCTTCTCTGCTACCACAGCTAGGGAGCTCCTGGGGTGGAATCTGTGTGCGGTTCCCCAGGCATCCCCGGTGCTCAGCTGGGGCAGAAAGTAACCGCTCACCTGTTTTTAGTCTTGCTGAATGAACACATTGAATTTCAGCACAGTGGACTCTTTTTTTTTTTTTTAACTGTTTATTTTTGAGAGAGAGACAGAGTGCCAGCAGGGGAGGGGCAGAGAGAGAGAGAGAGAGAGAGGGAGACACACACAGAATCTGAAGCGGGCTCCAGGCTCTGAGCTGTCAGCACCGAGCCTGACGCGGGGCTTGAACCCACGAACCGTGAGATCTTGACCTGAGCTGAAGTTGGATGCTTAACCAACTGAGCCATCCAGGTGACTTGTCTTTTTTTTTTTTTTTTTTAAGATATAACTGGACTGTTGACCACGATTAGTTCTTTTTTTTTTTTTATCAAAGTTCATTTATTTGAGAGAGAGAGAGGGAGCGTAAGAGCACATGGGAGGGGCCGAGAGAGAGGGAGAGAGAGAGAATCCCAAGCAAAGCTCCACACTGTCGGCATAGAGCCTGTCACGGGGGGCTCGAACTCATAAACTGCGAGATCATGACCTGAGTTGAAATCAACAGTCAGTCGCTTAGCCGACTGAGCCACCCAGGTGCCCACATTGTGGACTCTTTAATTAAAGAGTAATTGGAAGGCCCCTCCATGCCGTGTTGTCCATCTTCCAATCTAATGTGGAATCCCAGGGAGGGATTAGTGCTGGACACTCTTGGGACCAGCCACCACTTCCTCTGGGGTCTGGAGGCTTGGCCTTTGCCCAAGCTGTGCCTCTGCTGGGATTCCAGTCTGTCTGCGGGAGGAGGTGGAAAAATCTGAAGCAGGTGCATGACACCTGGAAGGGTCGGCTCCATGGATAGGGCAGATGGGCTGCAGGGGCTGAAGGTCCTTACAATGTCAGGGGCACCGCTCTAAGGTCCAGACTCAGACTGGCGTTGGCAGATTGGGGGTGCCACCGGACAACCCCTGACATCTGCAGGCAGGGTATTTAGACTCCGCTTGGGCATCTTGGAGAGCCCGTTGCAATGGAGAGGTCAGCCTTGGCACGTGGACACCTCCAAAGGCCAGGGCAGCAATGGGGGGCCGGCAAGAACCTGAGAGCTTTACACTCATTATTTTGGGTTGTCTGTGTGGATCCCAATGACACTGTTTTCTCAAATGTAGAAGCAAGAGTCGAATATTAAACTAAGTCATCACCGTGTTACTGACAAGCTCCACACAGGAAAGGAAATTGTAACCACATGAAATATTTATGCTTCGCATCGCAATGATGCTCCTGACATGACAGCATGTTGTTTTTGTTGTTGGTTTGGTTCTCTTTTTTCTTTTTCCAAAGTGGATTACAAAATGCCCTCCAGTGAGGAAACTGCTCACAGAGAGATTGCGCCCCAGCCCCGGGGCTGTTATCTGGGAGAAGGGAGGTGACGGTGATGGGTGGTGGCAGAGGGAGAGGCCCTGAGAGCCGACGGGGTGGGGATGGGGATGGGAGGGCTCCTCCATACCAAGAAACTGATTTTTCCAGATACAGTTAAAATAGTCACATAATTATTACTTTTTTTTTTTTTTTTTTTTTTGGTATCACCACTGTACATCTGTTGGGAAATCTGGGTTAGACGCCCTTGTCTGGGCTGCCCCTTACGTTCAGGTTGGGAGCATCCTCAGAGCTCCCCGAACCCAGCTCTCGCCTCCCCCAGGCAGATGCGCCCTGCGCGGCCAGCCCCCCGCCCCTGTTGACCGCCATCGTCACCAGCAGGCGTGTGTGGGTGCCACTGCTGTCCTACTTCTGCAGACGCGACACGGAGGCGCAGTCGTCCACACAGACCCTCCCCTCCGGGTGAGTAAACGGCAGGTGACGCTGGGCCCAGATCCCGCTGACGTCGAGGGCAGAGCTGCTGCCACAAGGCACCTCGGAAGGCCTGGGTCTGGCTTGCCAAGCGCATGAAGGAACAGACCGAGTTTCAACTTTTCGGAAGTTTTATTAGAAAGGAACAGAGAGAAGCACTGGGCGCCGGGACGGACACCCGCCAGGGCCAGGGAACAGCTGCAAACAACACTAAGAACCAAAACCCAAACCGAACCCGAAAACCACACACACTTGATGATAGACTGCATTTCTGTTCTCAACTTTTCTCCATAAATAGACAAAGGTCGGTGTTGGCAATTTTAAATAGACGGACGTAGGGTTAAGAAAAAAAGCGCAAGGTCTCCGAGTGTGGCTACAAGTCGTCCGGCACGTGCTGTACAGGCGGGGAGCCGGTTTGGCCGCTGCTTGGTGCACCTCTCCCATAAGAGAAGACTTAAACAAAAATGTGCTAAGGGTCATAGAAAATGGTTGTCACCTTAAAAGGAAACTACTCCCCTCCCCCACAAAATAATCTCACAGCTGTCTTCACGGTTCTAAAACACTTAGTCAACTACTTACGTGGAGCCAATAGTCTAGACGTTTCATAATCTTTGTTCACACTGTAAAACCGCATGTGCACGTCTGTGGCCGGGCGGCCCCGGGCCCGTGCATCTGGGGGTGGGTTTCTGTCAGAAGGCGACCCCTCCGGGGGCAGCCCACGCGAGCCTGGGCTGGGGCCAGACGTCCAGACGCAGAGTACGGCGTGCAGGGCGAGGAGCGGGGTCCACGGTAACCCTGGAGCAAGCAGGTCGGGGGCAGAAGGTTCCTGCAGGTTCTTTGGGCTGGCGGCGGGGCGGCGGGCTGCCTCTGCAGAGTCTGGTGTGAGGTGGAGGAAGAGACGAGGCCCCGGGGCGTCCGTGTGTCACTGCCGTCTCTTTCCGGTCACCCCGCTTCCTGCCAAGGCTCCCCTTCTGCTGTGGGCCCTTCAGGCTCGGAGCAGTGCCCCTCCAGCAAGCCTCAGGGAGGAGAGGGGAGGCGGGATTAGGTGAGGTAGAGCGATTTATCCCTGGGGAGCAGGCTGGGGAGAGAGGAGGGGCTGTCAGAGCGGGGGGAGCCCAGCCAGGCGCCCTCCGGCTCCCAGGGACCTGGACGCACGCACGGCCTGGAGCGGAGGGTGCTAGGCTACCTGTTCGCTAGCCTTCATCCTCACCCTGGATGCGCTGCCCCTCTGGAGACCACTGGTCCCTCCCTGATGGGCCACCAGGCAGAACCAAACTCCCCTCCTAGAACCCCGGCTGGGGACCACGAGGTCCTCAGCGCTGGGGGAAGGTGGCTGCGAGCGCCTGTCCTTCAGAGAAGGTGTTCCAACCACACCCCAGCTCTCAGGTCCGTGTGGAGTCGATTTCCATTTGTAAATTCCACATGGAATCCGAGGAGGGCAGGAAGGTGCCTTCTGTGTTTTTAAAATAGGACGCTCAGGGCGCGTGGGTGTCTCAGTCAGTCAGGCATCCGACTTCGGCTCAGGTCATGATCTCACGGTTCATGGGTTCAAGCCCCACATCGGGCTCCATGCTGACAGCTCGGAGCCTGGAGCCTGCTTCGGATTCTATGTCTCCCTCCCTCTCTGCCCCTCCCCTGCTCACACTCTGTCTCTTAAAAATCAATAAACATTAAAAAAATTTTTTTTACAAATAGGATGCCCATCTGTGAGAGCGGGAGACCTTGAGGGCCTTGTGCCAAGTGACATAAGTCCGAGAAAGATGAGAAAGACCAGTATCAGATGATCTCACTTACATGTCGAGTCTAAACAAACCCCAAACCAAGCTGATAGACACAGAGAACAGACTGCTGGGTGCCAGAGACGGGGGGGATGGGTAAAATGGGTGAAGGCTCCAAAGGTATAAATAAACTTCCAGCTCGAAGATGAATACGTCTTGGGGATACCGTGTACAGCAGGGGACCTCAGTTACTAATACTGTATTTTTGTAAAGTTATACGCTTGAAAGCTGCTAAGAGAGTAGATCTGAAGGGTTCTCCGGACAAGAAAAGAATCTGTAACTCTGAGTGGCAACAGATGTTACCTAGACTCTCTGTGGTGATCATCTCCCAGGAAGCGCAAGTCTGATTCGATCACTCTGTGGTACACCTGAAACTAATACGCCAGCTCTACCTCCACTTAAAACATAAGTAAAATAGGGCACAGCTGTGGGCTGCCCTCCGTGTTGGGGGGAAGCTCGGACGCATTCCCTAATGTCCATCGTAGAGCCCCCAGCCCCACACTCTGACTCTTGGGAAGGGAGCCCGTGGAGGGACGGTCTGCACCTGCCCAGGTAGGGGGACAGGAATTCCCACTGAGCGCAGTCTGCCCACCCAGGCAGAGTCTGTGGCCGGGCACTGGCCCTCGGCAGCGGGGCACGAGCCCTGTCTGCTCGCTCCCTGGTGGGCTTGGCCGGGTGAGGAACAGAGAGGCCGACAGCCAGGCTTAGGGGCAGCTGGAGCCCGGCAACAGAGAGCACCTCCTGTCCACCAAACATGACCATCCAGACTTCCAGGGTGTGGGGCTGCTGCTGGGACCACATACCCAGGGTGTGGCCACAGGGTTAGTTCTTGCCAGGGGATGGCAGTCAGGGCTGGTGGGTAGAGGAATAAGGTGCCATCCGTACCCCATTTCCCTTTCTGAAATGAGGGGTCACTGTCTCTTGGGTCAGGAAGACCTTCTAGAGGAAGGAAAGTTAGCGTGGCATTGACAGGCTAAGAGGCTGAGAACGAAGGATGGGAGAGGAGGTCGGAGGATGCGGTCCACATGAGGACCAGGGACCAGCCAAGTCCGGGGGGGAGGTGTCAGAGGGGGTGCTGGGCTGCAGCGGGCGGTAGGGGTACCAGTAAGGTCTGCGGCTCCCCGTGTTGGCCCCTTGGCCCTTCTTGCTCGTGCCTCCCCCAGACCCCCTCTCCTGCCCTCCCCAGAGAGCTGCCCGGGGGTGGACAAGACCTGTCTTGCCTGGGGGGCCACACCCCCTGGGGCAGCCCAGAGCCAATGGCTGACAGACATGGGTACAGAAAGCCTTAACCTGAGAGCGGGACCAAGTCTGCAGGGCCATCTGTGGCCGAGCTCCGAGCTCACGGTGGATCAGGCTGAAGTGAGTCTGTGGCTGAGCTCTCTCAGCTCCCTCCGGGGCCCTGTCCTGCCCCTCTCCCTTCCCTTCTCCCACAAGCTCTCCCTCGGAAGGCACCATCGAAGGCACCCGCATCAGCTCTGCTTCCAGGGAACCTGACTGAGGACAGAGGAGCCATCGGTGAGTGTCCCATGGTGAGAGAGGCACCTGGGTGTCACGGTGAGACAACCAGGACAGAAGGAGGAAAAGGAAGACTGAAGCCGGCCCCGTCTCCCAGGCCCTGGCGTCAGACCAGCGGAGTCCTTCTGGGGCCTTGCTTCGTCCTGTGTCTTCTCGCAAGGCTGCGGGCACCCCTGGGGCACTCCCGCAGGGCGGACAGTGACCCGCAGAGCCTTGCCCCTCCCGTCCCCTGGCAGCCCCGGGGCTGTGGCGGAGGGAGGCCAGGGCGAGGACCCACCTGCACGCGCTGACGCCACTGCTGTCCCAGTCTCCGCTGCTGCTCGGGGCATCGGCCGGGCCGGGTGAGCGGGGTCCGGACCCACTGGGGAACTCGGAGATGTGAGGGAAGTCCTGCCCAGGGGAAAGGAGGCAGGTGAGCAAAGGGGAGAAAATGGGGTGCACGTCTCCAGCAGCGAGCGGGGGATGGGAACTCTATGCGCCTGAGGGTGTTCACGGAGACACTTCCTCCGGCCTCTACAAAACCTCCACGCTGCCTCTCTGCCCGGAATGCTTCTTCCTTTTCCCTAGCGGAGCACCTTCTGGAAAATTCAACCCTTCTCCTAGCTGCATCAGCGGGGGGAAGGACTCCTGCTTTCGGGGCCTTTCCTTTTCTGGCCTTGGTTTCCCAGTCTATAAAATGGAGTTACCGTGCTGAGCCACACAAGTCTCGTAAGAGCATCCGTGGGACAATCAGTGGGGTCAGACTTTGAAGGCGCTGGGGAGAGTCAGGGGCTGGGGCTGGTCTGGCAGAAGCTGCATGGCTTTCAGCCCCTCAGGCCAGAGAGCAGAAATGGACAGAGGAGAAGAGGAGGGCCTGGGACATCCTAAGGATCCAAAGCATCTGTCTGGGAACTTGTCAACTGTTCACTGTAGCCGGTATATCTCGGGGAAGGTATGCTAGAGCCAGTTCATAGATGTGACTGAGGCTCAGAGAGAGGTAAGGAGCCTAGGTTGGTGAGGGGCAGGGCCAGTATCTGAAATCCCAAGCCACCTCCCTTCCCCACGAGGGGTCCTGAAGGGCATGTTCCTACTGGGCCGTCCTTACCTGTGGCCCTGGAGGTGAGGGGCTCATAGCCAGCTGCACCTGCAGTGCCATGGGGGTGGGCAGGACAGGAGCCTGGGGGGCTGGAGACATGCTAACAGGCGGACTGAGGAGGGCACCCTGGGCATGGGGCGGCAGCGGCAGCTGCTGGTGCAGTGGAGGGCTGAGAGGGAAGGAGGGGGGCGGTGGCGGGGATGCGCTGAGGCCAGGCAGCAGTGACTTGGAGCTCAGCGTCCGGGCAAGGCTGGCGGGAGAGGCCCCACTGCGGAAGGCCTGCAGGTCCGATGGCGTCAGGAAGGAGGCCAGGCCCGGCATGGCATAAAGGGGCTGCTTGGGTGGCAGCATTTTGGCCGGCGGGTTTGCCTGAGTGCCCTTGGTCTCGCCCTGGTCTGGGGAGCTCTGCAAGGAGACAGACACCAATTATTCTGGGGAAGACGGATAAGCCAGAACTTGGGCCATGAGACCAGCGGGGTCTGCAAACCACTGCCATGGCCCCTGGCTGGCTCTCTGACTCCTTGGCAGGGAGCTATGGGCTAACTGGAGGTAATCCTGGGTCCTCAGTGCACTTGGCTCTGACCATCCAACCACCTCCTGCACTAATCCCTGGGGTTTCCCTGCCCATGAGGCCCATACTCCTCAGCCTGGCCCGTGAGGCCAGCACCATCCAGCTGGGACATCCTCTATTTATGCTCCTCTACGGCCTCTATGCCTTTGCACGTGCTGTTCCCTCAACTTGGAACACCCCCCCCTCCCCGCACTTGACGCTTTAGGGCCTAACCCACCTGCCATGTCCTCTAGGATAGCTTTCAGACAACGCCCCTACGCTCATCATGTCAGGCAAGTTGCTTAACCTCACTGAACGCTGGGTTCTCGGAAGAATTAAATGAAACGAGATACATGTAAAGTGCTCAGCATGAGCGCAGCACATAGTAGGCACACCGGAGAAGTGACCACATTGGTCTTATCCACTCTCTCCACAAACTATAGCTCTGACCGTTCCCATGGGCCTCAGTTCTTGCTCTATCCCTTGGGGGGGTGCCACCCTCATCACGGCCGGGCCCACGGTCCAGGGTGTTACCTTGGATACGAGGCTGGCCCTGTAGGCTGCCAGAGCCTTCAGATACTCCTTTTTTGCTGCCTCGGTCTTCCTCTTGTAGGCCTGAAAGATTCAAGACATGGGCAACACTGGGGAGGGCTCCGGCGATCAGCCCGAGGCCCCGCAGCTGGTAACTGGAATCTGCCTAGGGCTGGTTCTGCTCCCTATCCTCCCTGGACGCCCACGAGACGAGCCATGGGCACATGGTAGGTGGGAGAGGAAGCTCTGGTCTGGACTCCAGACTCACACAGTTGGAGCAACAAGACGGACGGAGATGCTTATTCGTGTTTTACAGATGAGGAAGCCGAAATCCAGACTGGTTAAGTCACTAGAGAACGCAGCTGGCAAACAGCAGAACTCGAATAGCTTCCCAGCTTACAGATGGGCAAACTGAGTCCATGAAAAGACCTCCGTAAGAGCGTCTTCCTGGTTTCAGACATTCCAAGTCTGTCACTGGCTCCAGGGCCTCAAAGCCTCGAGGGACGGTCCCAAAAGGGACAGAGACTCACCTGCTTCTGCTCCTCTCCCAAGCTGTCCCACATAGAGGCCACGATTTTGGACACATCTCCAAAGGTGGCACTGGGGTTCTGTCCCTTGATGGCGGCCTGAGTGTCTCTGAAGAAGAGCGCATAGGCCGACACAGGCTTCTGAGGCTCGTTGGGGTCCTTCTTCTTCTTCTTCTTTGGGTTCTTGGTCTTTTTTCCTGGGTCAGCCGAGGGTCTCTTCTCTCCGGACATCTGTGCAGGTGAGAGGAGTCAGGAAAACAGAAGCTGGGGGCCTCCTGTCAAAGGTTACCCACCCCAGCCCGAGGCAGAGGGGACCTTCCTCAGCACCCCACCACCTCCCTGTCTGACTCCACGCATGCATGGGCAGTAGTGGGCTGGCCACCACCCTGGGCTTGAACACATGGTCATGCTCCTCACTCTCTAGGTGAGGGAGGCAACAGACATATGCACAGGCTGGGTAGGAGCCAGGAACTCCAGGGTTTGTGCTTAACTCATTAATGAAAATCAGCAAGGCAGCAAAGTTGATTCAAAGAAATACAAGCAAAACTGCCCTACAGAGTAATGAAACTATCGCTTTGGGGGCTTTTAATCTTTTCTACGGGGCAGAAGTCATTTGCATCTCTACAGGGAAAAATTCATTTGCCTTGTAATCAGACGAAAATTGTTTACATCTCTACCACTTCTTTCCCAAGTTAACATCTGACTTTACAGGGTGTAAAGTCCCCTAATCGATCATGAGAAATGAATCACAACAGCGGCACATTCTCCCAGAGGACCGGTAATTATGGAGCAAGCCTGCTGGACAATGCTGTGGTACGCCACTGAAAGAGCGTGCAGCTGTTGTTCAGGGCCCGATTTCCAAGTTTTATATATATTTTTCTTAACAGCTCTCCTTTCTTGTGATCACAAATCATCCCCAAAGGTGATCCTTAACCACAGAAGATCAGTGACTGCCGCCAATTTTCAGGTGTGCAACTTGGGGCAGGGGGCATAGTCCCCGGGGGCCCTGTGACATGGCTGGATGGGAAAGGGGTTATGTGACTCGCTGGGTGTGGCCTCACTCCGGACACCTGGCCTTCAGGAGCAATCAGACTCCAGGACTGCAATCCCGTGAGTGTCAGACTCAGGGCTTGCAGGATGGGTACAGTATAGGGATGCTCACCACAGACCTCAGCAGGTCCCCAAAAGGACCCTTCAGGCCACACAGGAGGGACCAGGAACTTTGGTCAAAGGCCCTGGATCCTGCAATGAGGACTGTCAGCCTGCACCAAGCAGATGAAAGTGACGCCGGGAACTGATAGGGAAACCGTGGGCCACTAGACAAGATTCAGGCCTCCAGGTCTGCAGCAGAGCCTGTTCTGTTCCTGCCTCTATGTGCAGCTGGCCGCCCTCTGGGCCCGGTTGTGTCCACCCCAGGAGAGGCTCTAGCAGGAGGAGGGATGCGGATACACCGCTGGATGAGGAAGAGATGACAGGGCACTACAGGTGGCCAAGAGCACATCAGCTGGAGCCAGACTGTGACCACCTCAGTCTGAATCCTGTTTTGGTGACGCTGGAGAAGTTACACAATCTCTCTGGGCCTCAGTTTTCCCATTGGCCAACTGGAGACAGATGATGGCACCTACCGCCAGGACTGTGGTGAGGATTACATGGCTGCATACTTGTTATGTGCTTAGAACAGTGTCTGGCCCCAAGTGTCCATTAAATAAAAAATAAAATAAAAACGGCTCCTGTCTGGCCTACGGCAGAGACCAAATTATCCTGAGGATGAAGCTGAACCGGATCCAGATGCGCCTCCCCCTGCCCCCCCCCCACCACCCAAGCCCAGGAGGTCAGGGTCTCTGCTAGAGGGGACAGGCGCCATGGCTCCTGCTCCCAGGCGTCTGCAGGGCCACCGTGTGGAAAGGGGTGAGAGGCCCTTATGAAGAAGGAAGGGAGGCGGAAGTGGTGGGATCAAGTTTATTCTGCCACGGGCTCATTGGGAGGCTCCCAGTGACAGCTTCCATCCTGGGCCTTTCTGGGCCTCTGTTTTTGGCCCCAGTAAAATAAGATGCTTTCCAACAGCCAGGGGGATTTGTCAGTGCAAAGAAAGGACAAGCCTGGACAGCTGGTGACCTCTCCCCTCCGACCTGTTCTTAAGAGGCAGGACCACCCATGACTCCAGGGATGTTGGGGGGGGGGCGTGTCCCCAGTGACTGGGGTGGTGGTGTTCGTTTTTAGTGTCCCAGTGCAGTCCAGAGATGCCTTCTGCTGGGCCACCCATTTTTATCAGCACATTTTCTCCTAAAAGGCCAATGTGGCCCTAAGATGTGACCCTGAGGATCTTGTCAAAGATGCTCAGCAAATTTAGCAGCTGAAGCCAGGTATCCCGAGTTCCAGTCACCACCATCCCCACTGCCCAGGCGTTCCAGCCAGTGGGCCCCGTTCTACCTGCTGATTTTCCTCCTCCGTGTCTTCCAGCAAAGGGTACAGTTAGACCCTTCTAGTCTTGTCTAGAGGTAGGTGATGCCAATTTCCACGCAGGGCCCACCCACCTGCTGACAGGAGGGCATCAGTTAGGGCTCTGCATCTCCACCCTCCCTACCTTGAAATGCGCTTCTGATTCCTCCTCCTGAGTTGAACTGGAGGGAGACGGCGTCGCTGACTTGCTCCCTGGGGGTGACGGGGAGCTGTGGGCAATGCCACTCCGGATGCCCATCTGAGAGATGAGCTGGGATTGGCTGAGGGCACTCATGTGGCTGGCCAGCATCGCCGGGCGGCCCAGGAGGGGCCCAGGCCGGCCCGAGTCGTAGGCAGCAACCTCCGAGTGGACCATCTCCTGGATCTAAGAGAATAGGACAGGGCATTGTGAGCTAGGGAGGACCCGCCGGCCACCATCACCTCTGCACCGTGGGACTCAGAGCAGCGGCATGCAGAGGAGAAGGGTGGGGGGCTCCACTCCCAGCTGGGCTTCCCCAGGCTCCAGCAGTGGGGTCGGGGGGTGGCAGGGGTGAGATTCGGTGCACCCGGGGGCAGCTTACAGCCCCCTGACGGTTTGCCTTCTGTTGACATTCACCCTGGACAGATGGTTAGCAGTTCAGCCCTCGCCAGAGAGCTCAGGCCAGCAGTGAATTGATCATTTTACTGATCATTTTCTATTTACTGATACTGAGTCCTCCCTCCTAGAACACGGTGTGTCTGTTCATTTACTCGCTATGCAGTGCTACAGCAAAGAGCACAGGTGCTGGAGGCTGGCTGTGTTTTGGATCCCGGTTCAGCCACTTCTAAGCTGCGTGACCTTGGCCCAGTTACGTAACCTCTCTGTGCCTCAGTTTCTTCGTCCAAAAAAATGCAGATAATAATTAAAACTACCTTTTAGGTTTGGGTAGGACAAAATGTGCCTGGCCCCTAGTAAGCCATATATTGTGTATAAGTGTTTGTTAAACACATAGAAGAAATAAATCCCTTAATAAAGCTTTGTACTTTTCTTCCTCTAAGTCAGTAATTTTCTCATCAAATCTTCCCTATGATATTTCTAACTTGTTATTTTTGGAATATAAGAAAGCTCCTGATTTTTACATACAGGCATTTCTCCTACTAAATACATCTGTAGAACAGTGTGTTCTTTTCACCTAAATATTTTATATATACACGCACACACTGTTGAGTGAGGCATAACGATTTGCGTACTCTTATAATTATTTTTATTTCCTTGTTTTTAAAAGATTTTATGTTTAAGTAATCTCGACACCCAATGTGGGGCTCGAACCTACAACCCCGAGATCAAGAATCACATGCTCCACTGACCGAGCCAGCCAGGCGCCCCTATTTTTATTTCCATTGCATCTGTGGTTATTTTTCCTTTTGTTAATTTCTCATGTCGAGGAGCTCTTTTCCTCCGATGTTCTCTTCATTAGGCAAGTTCATGGATTTCCCATTTTATTATGTGGGAGTTTTTTTTTCTCCTCAAAAGAATCCAATTTCTTTTTTTTCGAATTAAATAAAAAAAAATTTTAATGTTTATTCCTGAGATAGAGAGACAGAGCACGAGCAGGGAAGGGGCAGAGAGAGACACACACAGAATCTGAGGCAGGCTCCAGGCTCCGAGCTGTCATCACAGGGCTCAATGTTGGTTTTTGTTGGAAAAAGAAAACTGTCTTCATTATGGATTGAATGTTTTTTATGAAATTTTTAAAAGTTTATTTATTTTGAGAGAGAGAGAGAGGCAGAGAGAGAGGCAGAGGGAGAGGGAGAGAGAATCCCAAGCGAGCTCTGCACTGTCAGCAGAGAGCCCAATGTGGGGCTTGAACTCACAAACTATGAGATTGTGACCTCAGCCGAAACCAAGAGTTGGACACTTAACTGACTGAGCCACCCAGGTGCCCCATGAATGTTATTATTATTATTATAAAGTGCCTCCTTTTGCCTTGAATTCAGTGGAATCTGATCGGAACATCGCTGTCTTGGCCTGGATGTGTGTTTCTTTGATTTTGTCTGGTATGTCCTCAGTTCTGAGGAACTTTCTTATTTAGGTTTGTCCTCATTTCCATTTTCTGGGGGGTTATCTTTGGCCAATGTTGGCGTTTGTGTTATGTGCTTTTCGAAAGACTGATTTTCATAATATTTTCCGTGGTTATTTTAGTTTCCATATTCTCTTTAGTTAATTCTGGTAAGTTACATACATATATACTTCAACTGTCTACTTTGTCCACATTTTAACATTAACAGCATATAACTGGGATAATGTTATCATATTTTTAATCTACTCTATAGTTTTTGTAGTTAAATCCTCATTCCCAATTACAATACTGTGAATGCATGTTGCTGTTTTAAAATTTCCTTCTAAAAAGTTTATATGTTTTAACTATCTACCAAAGAACCAGTTCTTATATTAAAAAAAAATAAATTTGACAAGTTTTCTGATTATTAATTTTGCTTTCCTCTCTATTACTGTTGACCTCGGGTATCATAAGTTGCTTTTTATGTAGCTTTTCAAATTAAATAATTTATTTACTTTCACATTTTATTTTCTTAAGTTATTTATTTTGAAAGAGAAAGCGAGCACAAGCAGGGGAGAGGCAGAGACAGAGAGAGAGAGAGAGAGAAAGAGAGGGAGAGTGAATCCTGAGCAAGCCCCATGCTGTCAGCACAGAGCCTGATGCAGGGCTCAAACTCATGAACCATGAGATCATGATCTGAGTTGAAATCCAAAGTCAGATGCTTAACCGACTGAGCCACCCAGATGCCCCTCAGATTTTCTTTTCTAATAATATTACTATCTAGGGCAGAGGTCCAGACAGGGACCATTTGCAGAGAAATCTGGAAATATGTAGAGCCATTTCTGGCTGTCACAACTGGTCTGTGTGTGTGTGTGTGTGTGTGTGTGTGTGTGTGTGTAGTTGGTGCTACCAGCATCTAGCAGGTAGAGGTCAGGGATGATGCTAAATGTCCTACAATGTGTAGAATGCCCCCTCCACACACACACACCCAAAGAGTTATGTACCCCAAAATGTCAGTAGTGTTGAAGTTGAGAACCCCTGCTCCATAACTATGATTTTTCCTTCATTGTATACCACACAAATATTTTTAAAAATATTCTACAGTGTTAGGCGGGGCGGGGGGGGGGGGGGTTGCCTGGATGGCTCAGTTGGTTAAGCGTCCAGCTTTGGCTCAGGTCATGATCTCACAGTTCATGAGTCTGGGCCTCACATCGGGCTCTGTGCTGACACCTCAGAGCCTGGAGCCTGCTCTGGATTCTGTGTCTCCCACCCTCTCTGCCCCTCCCCCACCTGTGCTCACTCTCACTCTCGTTCTCATTCTCTCTCAAAAATAAACATTAATTTTTTTTTTTAATTCTATGGGGCACCTGGGTGGCTCAGTCGGTTGGGTATCCAACTCTTGGTTTTAGCTCAGGTCATGATCCTGGGATGCTGGGATCCTGTCCCACATTGGGCTCCACACTGAGCATAGAGGCTGCTTGAGACTCTCTCTCTCTCTCTCTCTCTCTCTCTCTCTCTCTCTGCCCCTACTCATCCCCCCCAAATAAAAATATATATTCTACAACTGAAGTGTTGTTTGTTGGTTTTTTGTTTTGTTTTGTTTTTTACCTTAAGTTATTTGGAGAGGAGTCTTCATTTAATATATTCTTTTGTTATTATGGTCAGAAAACATGACTCCTAGAATTTTATCTTTTTGGTATTGGGGTTTTCATTATGGCTTAGGGTATGATGAGTTTTTGTAAAATGTTCATGTGTATCTGAAATTGTGTTTATGCTCCAATATACACATTTCTCTATATGTCTATTCAATCAACTGTTTTGACTACTCTAACTGTGAGATTTCAAGAAAAATGAGTTAAAGCAGCTCCCACTGCTATTGTGTTCCCTTCAGTTTCTCTATGGAATTTAAACAGGTTTCTTCACATATACTGATGTGACGCTATTCATTCCCATAAATGTTTCAGAATGCTATACTTTCATGATGGCTTCTTCTTCTTAATAAAAAAACCCCAGTATCTTTGCCTCAATTAATGTTTTTATTTTATATCCAACTTCACCTGTGATCAGTACCTCTATTTTCCCACTGTTTATTACTGTCCTTCATCATTTTAAGTGTGCATCTTGTGAACAGCACGTAAGTAGATTTTGGTTCTGAGTTCTTAATATATTGTGAAATCTATATTTTATTATTATATTAATCATAAAGAAGCCGAGGAAACAGACTTCAAGTGAACTATTTCAAAGAGTAGAAACTTTTACAAAGAATTCAATTTAAAAATGGGCAAAGAACTTGAATAGATACTTTGAAGACTTACAAACGGCCAACAGGTACATGAAAAGGTCCATAACATCACTCATCATCAGGGAAATGCAAATCAAACCCACAATGTGGCACCACCTCATATCTGTTACAATGGCTATCATCAAAAATATACGAGATAAAAGTGTTGGTGAGGCTGTGAAAAAAAAGGGAACCCTTGTGCACTGTTGGTGGGAGTGTAGATTGGAGCAGACACTCTGGAAAACAGTCTGGAGGTTCCTTGGAAAATTAAAAACAGAACTACCATGTGATCTGGCAATCCCACTTCTGGGTATCGATCCAAAAGAAATGAAATCACTACCTGGAAGAGAGATCTGCATCCCCGTTGTTCACTGCAGCATTATTTACCATAGCCAAGGCATGGAAACAACCTAAGTTTCTCTGAACAGATGAACAGACAGAAAGTGTGGAATGTATGTACAATGTTATTTGGCAACAAGCAAGAAGGAGATCTGCCTTTTGCAACAATATGGATGGGCCTTATACCAAGTGACATAAGGCAGACAGAGAAAGACAGACTGTGCTCTCCCTCATGTGGGGTCTAAAAAAGCCAAACTCAAAGAAATAGAGAGTAGAATGGTGGTTTCCAGGGCCAGGGGCTGGGAAATGGGTGAAGGCGGTCAAAGGGAATAAACTTCCAACTACAGCATAAATAAGTTCTGGGTACCTAATGTACAGCACAGGGATTATAATTAACAATACTATATTGTATACTTGAAAGTCGTTAAGAACAGAGATCTTAAATCATCACACACACAAAGGTAATTATGTGAGGGGATGCAGGTATTAACTAACCTTACTGTAATAATAATTTCACAAAATATTTGCATGCATTAAATCATCATGTTGTATACCTTAAAATAATATACGTTAAATGTTAGTACTATCTCAACAAAGCTGGGGAAAAAATTTAACTCTCAAGAAATAAGAGTCAAAGGATTTAAAATCTCTAAACATCCCTCTTTCCACTTCAATGCGTAAATACCCTTCCTTCCCTGAATCTTAAGCAAGAGTCTGACATTATTTCCTCAAGGGCAAAATGGCCTTGGGGTTCTGTGTTTAGGACTTGTTTTTTCATTTTTCTTCCCAGCAGTGTGCTTAGAATTCTTTAGCCAGAGATTCCTGACTCTTTAATTTCATATTTTGCCAACATTTGATAATGGCAGACTTCCGAATTTTTGCAAATCTGCAAAGTGCGAAATGCTCTCAAACTTGTTCTAATTTGCACTGTCCTGACTACTAGAGAGGTTGAACACCTTTGCATACGTTTACTGGCCATTTGGGTGTCTATTTATACTGCTGTTAGAGTGTAAGCTAGTAAGGTAAACATTTCAGGAAGCAATCTGATAATACCCAGGTACACTGAAGACATGTAATTCGGTAACTTAGCAATTCTATTCTAAGATATTTATTATAAGGAACTTTCCCAGATGCACAAGAAGAAATAAATACTGCGGGATAAATCTCAAAGACATTAGAATGGGCAAATGATTGTCCTTTCGACGGAATGCTGAGCATGGCTCCTGGGCCTCTGGGGTTATCTGTTTCTATAGGAATGTGTGCCTTTGTCTTTGACTAGGCAACTTTACAACTTTGTAAAAAAATGAAATTAGTGCATCTTTTTCATTGTTACATTTTTTCCAGTGTGGTAAAATACACACAACATACAATTTACCACCTTAACCAATTTTAAGAGTACAGTTCACTTCCCCATTGTTGTGCGGCCATCCCCACCGTCCATCTCCAGGGCTCTTTCCATCTTGCAAAACTGCAACCCTACCTATAAAACAATAACTTCCTATTCCTCCCTCCCTGCAGCCCCTGGCAACCACCATTTTACTACTGTGACATTTGGCTACTATTCTATGAATCTGACTACCTTAGGTACCTCCTGTAAGTGGAATCATACAGAATTTGTTCTTCTGTGACCGGCTTATTTCACCAAGCAAAATGTCCTCAAGGTTCATCCACATTGTAGCCTATACCAGACTTCCCTTCCTTGCATTATTATTTAATTTTTTTCTTCTTTTCTTTTTTTAAATATAATTTATTATCAAATTGGCTAACATATAGTGTATCCAGTGTGCTCTTGGTTTTGGCAGAAGATTCCTGTGGTTCATCACTTACATACAACACCCAGTGCTCATCCCAACAAGTGCCCTCCTCAATGCCTATCACCATTTTCCCCTCTCCCCCATTCCCCCAACAACCTTCAGTTTGTTCTCTGTTTTTAAGAGTCTCTTATGACTTCCCTTCCTTTTAAAGGCTGAATAAAATTCCATCGTATGTGGATGCTGCATTCATCCATTCATCTATTAATGGACACTTGGGTTGCTTCCACATTTTGGCTGTTGTGAATAATGTTGCTGTGAACGTGGGTGTTTAAATATCTCTTCAAGACTCTGCTTTCAATTCTTTGGGTTATAAACACAGAAATAGAGTTGCTGGATCATACAGTAATTCTACTTTTTTTTTTAATGTTTATTTTTATTTTTGAGAGAGAGAGAGCACAAGCAGGAGAGGGCAAAGAGAGAGGGAGACACAGGATCTAAAGCAGACTCCAGGCTCCAAGCCATCAGCACAGAGCCCAATGTGGGGCTCAAAGCCATGAACTGTGAGATCACAACCTGAGCTGAAGTCGGATGCTTAACCGACTGACCCACCCAGGCACCCCACAGTAATTCTACTTAATTTTTGAGGAACTGCCCTGTTGTTTTCTATAGTGGCTGCACCGTTTTACATTCCCACCAATAGTACACAAGGTTTCAATTTCTCCACTTCTTGACCACCACTTGTAACTTTTCTTTTATAGGAGCCATCTTAGTGGGTATCAAGTAGAATGCAACTGATTCTTGTCCATAAAAATGCAAATAAGTGTTGTCTGGTAGAGGTACAATTGATTCTACCTTGTAGAAAGAAGATTTCAAACACAGTATTCTGTTGCTCCAGTTTTACCTTTATTACAAAATTTATTTTATCATTCTGGGTTGCTGATATACATATGTCTATTCATCAGATTCTCCTTTGAGCCAATTGTAATGTATTATTGGCTTTCTCACTAATGAATGAGTTAAATAAATTGACATGTCTTCATTTCGTATTTGTGTGAGAGTCATGAAGTTACCTTTCAAAAATTATATATTATAATAAAGATGATCATTACTATGGCATTTTCTAAGTTCCAGAAAAACTGGAAATAATGTGAATGTTCACCAATTAGGAAATGGTGAAAATCCGTGATATATTCACATAACGGAATTCTGTACAGAGTTCAAGGGAATGACCTGTAGCTACACCTGTCAGTGAGGTGGATGAACTCAGGAACAATAATGAATAAAAAGAGTTTCAAGAGGATCCATGCAGTAAAATACCTTAATGTACATGTTTATAACATAAAACATTACAATAAAGTGTTTAAGGACATATAAAAATGTAGTAAAAGCATTAAAAACAGGAAAAGCAGGAAAAGAAAGACAGATACAAAGCCTGCTTAATTTGTATCTGTAATATTTTATTTTTTCAAAAATAGACCCCAAACTAACAATAATAATAATAATAATAATCAGGGGCTCTTCAAAGCCTGGTGTTGAACTTGAATGTACTAGGTTCTGGGAAGTCTGGGAAGGCGGCTGGCATCCACATCACTTAGTTGGTTATGTGATGCATCCTGAAATAAGATAGGATTGGTGCCCTGATCTCCAGCTTGGGCCCCAAACACCTTCATTCCATTGCCTCGCTGCGTCTTCACTGGATGCGCCACAAGCACGTCAAACTTTACATGTTGAAAATGGAACTTAATTCTCCTTCAGTCTGCTTCACCAAGCCCCACACCTGGGCCCCAACCTTGATTTCTCTGTGTTCCTTGCATCCCCCTCCTGCCCCAGACACACCTGTGTTGGCTTGGCCTCTGCAGCGAATCTCAAGTCCCACACACACCTCTCCCCACCTTCACCCCCGCAAAGCCACTGCCATCTCCCAGTTTTCCTGTTTCATTGCCTGTTCTCCCACCTCCCACCAGCCTATTCCCCCACAATCACTGGAGGGATCTCTCAAATGAGCGAATGAGACCATGCTATTCCCCTCCTCAAAAGTCTTCCTCAGCGTCCCCATTCCCTTAGGCTAAAATGTGCTCCACTTTCCACGGTTTTCAAGGCTGTGCATGATGGGCCCCAGTCTGACGCTCCAGCCCTTCGTATACACTGTCCGCACCGCACCTACTGCACCTCTAGCTTGCTTTGGCCTCCTCTCAGATCTTCAAATGCAGGAGGCCTACCCCGGCCTCAGGTTTCTGACCTGAGCTTTCCTCCCCTTGGTCTCTGCAAGTGGCTCATCTTTCAGTTCTTTTTTTTTTTTTTTTAATTTTTTTTAACGTTTATTTATTTTTGAGACAGAGAGAGACAGCATGAACGGGGGAGGGTCAGAGACAGAGGGAGACACAGAGACAGAGGGAGACACAGAATCTCCCTCTGTGGGAGATGAGCCACCCAGGTGCCCCTCATCTTTCAGTTCTTAACTGGAATGTTACCTCTTCAGAGAAGCCTTCCCTGACTACGTTGTCTAAAAATCTAACCCACGACCATTATTTTGTATCATCATATTGTCTCTTTCTTTCATAATGGTTATTTCAAGCTATAAATTATTTTGCTCATTTATTTTTTCATGGTCTCCTAAGAGCATCCTCTGCCCAGGGCAGAACAGAAGTGCTGAACAGTTGAGGGTCCAGGAGTGCCCTTCAACCATGAGGGACCAGGAGCGTGTGGGAAAGCCTGGGCTCCCTCTCTCCTCGGCGGGGCAATTCCGAGTTGTGTTCCATGCTCTCCTCAGAGTGTCCGCAGCGGAACTGTGTTCCACTGGCCACAGTGTCACAACTCCCCAGCCCACCCTTTCCTGGTTTTCTTCTCTTCCAGTCTCAATTCCCTTCATCCTTTGCATGGCTTCCTGGGGTCACCCCCAAACAAAATACTTGCATCCAAACCTTTGCATCAGAGTCTGATTTAGGGAGGGGGTCCCAAATTAAGATACCAGCCCCCTCTCTGGTGCTATGCTGGCCACTGGAGTGACCCCACTCAAGTAGAAAGGGTGTCCTCCCTGCTCAGAATCTTCAGAAGCTCCTGCAGGGTCTGCTAGCATTGTCTTAGCCTGTGAAAGAAAGATCTGCATGCACCACCTCTGTCTTCCTGACCTTTCCAGATCCTTCCCAGAGCTCCATGTGGGCTTCCCTCTAAATGGAGACTTTCCCCTGTGGCTCACTGCTCCCTCCCTCCATGTCAGCATCCTTTGAGGCTTACCTGAAACATCACCTCCTCAGAGAGGCGTCCCCTGACCTCCCTTTTCAGCCACACCCCTTTCCTGAGCTTTCCCAGGGCTCAGCATGGTGGGCATCAAGCATCTGCTTCTGTGCAGACATGGCCCGGCATCCAGCTGGCACTTAGGAGATATCTGGTGGCCAGGGGCACCAAGCCTCCTGCTTCTCTCATGGAAACATATGGGCACACTTAGGAGCCGCTTCTGTGGCCTCTTCAGGAAGGATGAGCCAGAGGAAAGAGTAAGGAGGCGTCATTGTGAACTTAATTAGATTCGCCTAGCTTAATAGATTCTCGGAGGGGCAGGAACACAAAGGTGTTTTTCACAAATTCCCCATTTGCAGCCTCTGTGGAGAGGAGCCCCAGGTGCCAGGGTGCCCCCACCCAGAGGGGAGAGGATAAGAAATCACACCTACTCCTTCCTGCCTTCTGCTGATTCGCAGAACTAACACCCCACCTGCTTCCTCTGAGGCAGGGACGTGTATCACTAAACACAGCCTCGCACTCTGCCTGGAGAATTGGGACTTTTTTCTGAAGGCGACAGCAGCTCAGCTCAGTTGTGTCCTTTCACTGAAGCTTTTGCCTCAGCTCTAGAGGGGCCAGAAACTTCTTAATTTCTAAGCACAGTCAGACCCCAAAGGAAAACTAACAAACCACTGACCAGCATTGTACAATCCCTCCCACGGTCCAGAGTGGTTCTTTCCAACAGATACTAATCCCTCTGTTCTACAGAGGATGGTAACAATTGTGATCATGATTAAAAATACTTATTATGTTACTGGATGTGTGCTCACTATGTGCTGGGCACCATGCCATGAGCTGCATGAATGCTGTTATCACCCCCATTTTACAATAAAGACCCTGAAACTCAGAGAGGTTGAGTGACTCTCCCAAGGTCACACAGCCAGGAAGTGAGAAAGTCAGAATTCTGGTTGTCTTCTGAGACTGAGATCTTTTCATGGCACCCACACAGATCTTAATGGCTCTAATGTGGGTGGAGGGTAATGGACCTGCTCTCACAGGGCAGCTGTGAGGATCCAGTGAAAAGGTAACTTTGCACAGAGCCTGGCACTGGTATGTGTTCCTTTCCTTCATCCCCTCACAAACTTGCTGGAGGTATAAACTTGATGTTTGAACCAGATCTCAACCGGGCTAAGAGGTGAGAAACAATGGAAGTGTCTGGAAAGTGAGAGAAGTATGAGAGAAGCCAGAAAGGAGGCTCCAGTGAGAATAAAAATAACAGCATTAGGCTTGGCACTAGGGTAGTACTTCACAAATATTTATTTGTTATATCAGGAGTTGGCAGGCTTCTTCTATAAAGGGCCAGATATTAAATATGCTAGGTTTTGCGGGCCAGATGGCCTCAGTTACAACTATTCAATTCTACCATTGTAGTGCAAAAGCAGCCCTAGACAATATGTAAATGAATGATCGTGGCTGTATTCCAATAAAACTTTATTTACAAAAACAAGTGGAGAGCCAGAATTGGCCTATAGCCATAGGTTGCCAATCTCTGCATTTTTTTTTTATTTTGTTTTTGTTTTGTTTTTGAGAAAGAGAGAGAGTGTGCGTGAGTATGCCGTTGGGGAGGGGCAGAGAGACAGAATCCCAAGCAGGCTCCGCACTGTCAACACAGAGACTGACTCAGGGCTCGATCTCACGAACTGTGATGTTGGCCGGAGCCAACGTCAAGAGTTGGATGCTTAACCAACTGAGCCACCCAGGCATCCCGCCAATCTCTGTTTTAGCTGAATGTGAAGTAAACAGAAATAGTGGTAGAGGCACTACCCTTCAGGTGGCAGTTATATCTGCCAGGCACTGACCTTCTGAGCGCATTTAATTCTCACCCAGCCATGGGAGGAGGTAGGTTTATCATCAGCATCCTACAGATGTGACAGCTGAGGCTCAAAAAGGGAAGGAACATGCCCACGGTCATTTAGGGTAAGTGGTAGAGCTGGGATTCAAGTCAAGGTCTATCTGCTTGCCATGTCCTTGTCCTCAGGGACTACACCTCCAGCCCGCCGTCTTGTCCAGACCTGGCCCCAGGAAACAGGCACTCGCTGCCGTCTCTCCACTAAACCCTGCTCTGGGCACCATCTGGGCCCTTGCTCTGACTGCATTACAGCCTCTCTTTAAAATCAGAAGGCCTGGACTGGCCACAGAGACCTTGTAGTTAGCCCCCGTTCTGACGCTGGCCTGCCTTTGCTGCCTGCAGCCTCCTTCTCGGGTCCTTGACTGGGCCTTTGCCTTGAACTGCCCTTAGCAGAACCGACCTCTGTGGTCGTCTTACTTCTCTAGTCCTCTTGGGTCCCCAAGTCTGCTCCTGTCACTCATTCATTCAACAGACATTCCCTGAGGGCTGCTGTGTCTGGGACCCTAAGAGCAGACTAACAGAACACCCCATCTGGAGTGCACAGTCTGATGGGGGAGGCAGAGATGCACCCACACTGTTTTAACCAGTGCAGCAAAGGGACCTGGGTGGAGGGGGTCACAGAAGGGGCCCCTCCAGTGCCTGGTGAGCCAGAAAGCATTTCCATGGGGGAAGACTGAGCCAGCTCTTGAAGAGGAAGTTTGCAGAAATGAGGAGGGTGCAGAGGGCATGCCCAGGAGCAGGAACAGCCTCGGCAAGGGCACAGAGGCATGGAGTAATGTGATGGTTAATTTCTCTGTCAATTTGACGGGGCCACAGGGGGGCCAGACATTTGCTCCTACATTATTCTAGATATGTCTCTGAGAGTGTTTCTGGATGACACTAACATCTGAATCAGTCAACTGAGTACAGCTGATTGTCCTCCCTAAGGTTGGTGGGCCTCATCCGGTCCACTGAAACCTGAATGGAACGAAAAGGCTGAGTGATGGGGAGCTTCACCAGCCTGAGTGCTGGGACATTCTCTTTCTCGGGAGAGCTCTAACACGAGTGGCACGACCAGCTTGGCAAGATGCCCACAAGCAAGCCGGAGTGTCCGAAACAGCGGGAGATAAGGATGAAGGGGCATCACAGGCGAGCACTCGGGGGACCGAGGCGGAGGGCCCATGCCTGCAGGTGCTAAGTGGATGGCCACGGGCTTTAAGCAGAGGAGGGTCAGAGCCCAGGTCTGTGTGCCACCAGCCTCCAGGGAGTCCTGGGATCTGTGACAGAACTGCCTGCCTAGGGAAAGCGGTCTCGGGACTCTGAGAAGGGTCTCAGGACACTGGGAAGCAGCAGAGAGCCACTGTGGCTGTCTCCTGTCGCTGCTGTAACAAATTACCTCAAACTTGGTGGCTTAGGGGCACCTGGGTGGCTTAGTCGGTTAAGCATCTGCCTTTGGCCCAGGTCACGATCTCACCATTCGTGAGTTCGAGCCCCTGTTGGGCTCTGTGCTGACAGCTCGGAGCCTGCTTGAGGTTCTGTGTTTCCCTCTCTCTCTGCCCTCCCCCCCCACTTGACCTCTCTCTCTCTCAAAAATAAATAAAACATTTAAAAAAATTTTTTTAAAAACCTTGGTGGCTTAAAAGAACACAAACTTGGGGTGCCTGGCTGGCTCAGTCAGTGGAACATGTGACTTTTGATCTCAGGGTTGTGGGTTTGGGCCCCACGTTGGGTGTAGAGATTACTTAAAAATAAAATCTTAAGAAAAGAAAAAAGAACACAAACTCAACCCCTTATAGTTCTGGAGGCCAGAAGTCTGGAATCAATGTCACCAGGCTACCGTCAAGGTGCAGGGATGGCCGGTTATTTCTGGAGGCTCCAGGGGAGACTCTGTGTCTTCACTTTTTTTCTTTTTTTTAGGATGGCTGCTGTCCTTATTCCTTGGCTTGTGGTCCCGCATCACAAGAGCTTTTCTCCCTCTGCTTCCATTGTCACACCACCTAGTCTAGGTGTTGGACCCTCCTGCCCCCGCCCGCATAAGGACTCATGATTACATCCCCAGGCCCACCCAAATAATCCAGGATAATCTCTGCATCTCAAGATTTTTTTACTTAGTCACATCTGCAAAATCCCTTTTGCTATATAAGGTAATATATGCACAGGCTTCAGGGATTAGAACATGGTCATCTGGGCAGGGTAGCATTACTTAATCTACCACACCCTGGAATCAATGATGTGTGAGGTCACAGCCAGAGCCCCTCCTCAGCCAACCAAACCAGCTCTCTGAGGCTTCTTTGGGCTTTAAGGGTCAAAAATTTGAAAATTATTTTCTTTTAGGAAAAAAAATTTTTTTCAGCACAAAAGAGAGGAAAAGAAAGCCAATAGGAAGCCTTCCCCAGTGCCTGCCTCTCGCTCCGAAGCCTTTTGTGAGTAAGTATTTCTAATAAACTTTCATGCTTGGTGGGAGATCCCTCGCACGCTGACAAATTTCTCCTGAAATTTGAGATGTCTTGTTCAGAGTAATAGCTGTAGTGCACAGGTGCCCAGCTGCTATTGTAAAATCAGTAAGCATTTAATTGAAACAAACGACTATAATAATAGTACATTATCCCTGCAGGCCGAGCGCCATCACAGTTTTAATTATTGAGTTAAGAGTCAGACTAATTTATCCTTTTAAAGCAACAACCCCATTCCTGGTTACACTGATCATCCTGTTATGAATATGAAGGCACCAGCAGGGAAGGATGTAAATGGAAAGCAATTTGTCCCCTTCAGGGCTGATTTGGTCTCTGAAGAAAGGTTTGCAAACAGGGTCACTGAAACACTGGGTCTGGGACTGCCCTGCTGGGGGAGTGACATTTCTGCCTGGGTTGGGGTGGGGGCTGCGGTCCTGGTGCTGCGCAGCTCTGGGATGCAGGCCCTTGTTCCTCTGCTCAGGGCCTGCACCAGCTCCCTCCCTCCCTTCCTCCCAGAAAAGCCCAAGTCCTTGCTAAGCCGCAAGCTCTGAGAACAACCCCACCAGCAGCACCTGATACCTCTCTGCCCGCCCCCCCCCCCGCCCCCCCATTCACTCCACTCACGCACACTCCCACTCAAGCATGCTCAAGTCTCAGGGCCCTTCTCTAGCTCAGTGTGACTTTGCACACACACCCCAGGGGACATTTGGCAATATTTGGGGACACTGCCAGTTACAGCTGGGAGATGCTACTTGTATCTGCTGGTTACCAGGCCAAGGGTACTGCTCAACATCCTACTATGCACCAGACAGCCTCCCACCATGAAGAATGACCCAGCCCAAAATGTCAACAGTGGCAAAGGTGGGAAGCCCTATATATTAGCTGCTCCCTCTGTACAGGATGATCTTCCCCAGCGAGGGGGTACCTACGCCAGCTCCCTCACCTCCTGCCTATCTTGTTCGGGTCTCCCCCTTCCTATGAGGTCTTCCCTGACCATCCTCCCAAAACCGCCCTCTGCCCACCCCCAGCCATCCCAATCACCTTCATGCCACTGTTTTCTTCCTTCCAATGCACTGAGCACCTGTGAACACACTATATGACTCATTTATTATTTTACTGTTTCTTATCTTGCTCCCCCTGCCAGTTCCACACAGGCTCACATCTTCATTGTTCCAGAATAGCACCTGACACATAGCAGGGATTCAGTGAATGTTTGTTGAAGGAATTATCTGTCCCTACTCCTTCCTCTTTCACTTCCTACAACCTCTTGGCCTCGAGGTTGGACAATACCACCTCTTCATGATCTCCCAAGTCCACCCCCTCTTGTCAAGGTTCAGAGCCAGCGATTGTTAATTTTATGTGTCAGCTTGGCTGGGTCAAGGGGTGCCCAGAGAGCCAGTAACATGTTATTTCTGGGGTGTTCGGAAGGTTGCTTCCAGAAGAGATTAGCATTTGAATTGGCCAATGATTGTAAAAGTCGCTCTCACCAATACAAGTGGGCATCAGCCAATCCACTGAAGACCCTCACATGGAACAAAAGAGAACAAAAAGACAGAGAAAGGGCAAATTCTCTCTCTTCTTGAGCTGGGACATCCATCTTCTCCTGCCCTCAGACACTGGAGCTCCAGGCTCTCGGGCCTTTGGACTTGGACTAAGTCACATCCCACTAGGTTTCCTGGCTTGTAGACAGCATATCATGGGACTTCTCCGTGTCCATAACCACAGGAGTCAAGTCCTATAATAAATTTCCTCTTATCTGGATGTCTATATACCCTGTTATTTTCCTCTGGAGAACCCTAACACAGACCCCATTTCTTTTTCCTGAACAATGAAACATCTCTTAATGGGCTGTTTAGGGATCTGTCCAGTAAGAGTTTTGGGGTAACTCCCACATGCCACATGGCACATTCTTGGTTCCTCAAGGGCAGAAATGGAGGCCTGTGATCTGTCACAACCCCAAAGCCCACACGATGACTGCCCCTGAGCCACAGATCCTGAGACACAAAGAAGGCAGGCACAGCCCCTGTCACTCAGGAAGGACCATCAAGTCCAGTGGAACAGGAAGACAAGTGAGCCAGCCATGTCATGCAGTGTGACACGTGTTATTAACGCACCCACCATTACTGCACTGCGGACACTCTCACCCCCTCAACAAATGCGGTGTGTTCCCTGTGGCCTGTGTTCCTGGGACACAGACTATCCCATGCCTGTCAACTGGGGATGGCTGCACCACAGAGAGGTCCTTTTCAGGCCTACAAGATTCTTCCAGCACATTAATATTTTGTGCGACCAAGGCCCAGCCTCAATGCAGAGGATGCCAACCCAGCTGAGCCCAGCAGGCAATGGAGGGGTCAGCTCCTTCTACGTGTTTCTTTTTGTCCTTTTCTACATAACCCAGCAGTGAAAAGGCATCCTTCTACCCTCTCCCATGAAGCTACCTTCCCAGGTCTTACTGAGAGTTTCTTTTTTCCTTTTTTTAAAACATTTATTTATTTTTGAGAGAGAGATAAAGAGAGGCAGAGAGAGAGGGAGACACAGAATCCGAAGCAGGCTCCAGGCTCTGAGCTGTCAGCATAGAGTCCAATGCGGGGCTTGAACGCATGAATCGCCGAGATCATGACCTGAGCCAAAGTTGATGCTTTGCTGACTGAGCCACACAGGTGCCCCCTGAGAGTTTCTTTAGTAAGAATTTAACACGTGTTTTTTAATTGTACAGGTATCTGAATTAGTATCACTATGATTTTCTGTTAATGCTGTGGTTACCAAGTTACATAGACCTTGAGAGGTTTGCCCTAACCCTGTTTTCCCCACAAGCTCTGTTGATTTTAGGAATTTGCAGGTTTTGTAGAACTGTGTCTCTCATAGAATAGCAGAAACATCTGTATTTACTAAGTATCTGCTATGTGCCAGGCACTGCAGAACACAGATTTCATGGTGAGTAATACAGGCGCGGTCCCTGCCCTATGCAGCTGACGGTCTTGTGGCGGAGACAGGCATCAATCAATTCCACACCCAAATCAGTATGCAGTCACAATGGTGATGAGCACTGAAAGGGAAGCCACGGACCACTGTGAGCTTGTGCAATGCAGGCTGGGGCTATGTAGTGGCCCCAGTTAGAAGGTTAGTGGGGAGGAGGGAGGAGGGCTGGAAAGATGAGCTTAGAAAGCCAGGAAGGGGCCAGGCTGGGTAGGACCTTGAATGCCAGGTGAAGATATTTGGACTTCATACTGAGGGTCACAAAGAACCCAGAAATATTTTAGGAAGATCAGTGACTTCAATTTTAGAAAGGCCAGCTTGCTTGCTATGTGGCAGGTGGCAGGTGAGAAGTCACATAATCACTACTCAGATTCGGATAATGGAACGTAAGAGATGGCTGTGAGAGATGCCAAGGGCAGATCTGGGATTTGGGACTGGTCATGGTGGGTGGTCCAGGATGACAACAGATCACTAATGATATTCATGGGCTGGTCACATGAGAGAAGAGACGTGTCCAACCAGGTAGGAAGGAGTGGTCAGCTGTGGGCAGGCTGAGCTTGGGCCCAGCATCCAAGTGGGGTTTCCAGGTGGGGATGGTCGACTACATGGTCTGGTATTTAGAGGTGGGGACCAACAGGTACCCAGAGAGAGGCACCCACTCACCATGGGGGAGAATCAGGCCAAGAGGGAGGGGTGTGAGAAGGGGTGTCTGAACAGGAGTTCCAGTCACATTGAGGAAGCAGAACAGGAAGGCATTTCAGGAAGAAAGGAGTGGACCCTAAATGTCCAGGACGATAGAAGCAGCACATACCTGATGGATTTGGCAATTTGGAGGCCACCAGGGTCCCGAAGCGGAGCAGTTTTGTAGTTGGGGGGAGGCAGAAGCCAGAGTGAATGGCAGGGGAGGAAATATGACCACGGTTGATGACCCCTCCTGGGAGCTTCACTGGGACCATCAGGAGAGAAACCGAACAGTGGCAGGATCCAAGGATGACCTTCTACTTAGATGCTAAGGGGAAGCACAGAAATGCCCCCTTGGAGACCTGAACCGCAGAACTGAGGGGCCACAGCACCACTATGCATGCCTCTTGCTGGCCACATGCTCATCTTTGGTCTTAAGTGAGCCTCTTAACAAGCCCTGTGAGGTAGATGCTGCTGTGCCCACTTTACAGATGAGCACGTGGAGTCCCAGAGCAGTAACATCAATTGCTCCCTGATCCCCACCCGAGTCTGCCAGTCTGAGCTCTTTTCACTACTGAAGGTGGAGGGGTGCAGCCCAGGCTGGGCCGGGCCTCAGCAACAGAGCATCTGAGAGGGAACGGCTCTGTTATCACCACACGGGGAGTCGGCACAGCAGGTCTGTCTTATTTTGACTACAACTGAGCTCTCCTCTGTGAAGAACTGGGGCAGGGGCAGAGTGTCAGGGAGCTACTAGGACTGGGGGTACACTGGGGCCCAGGCAGTGACGAAGCTGGGGGTAGATCACACACGGTGAGGGCTTGGTCCTACAGGCGTGGCCATGAGCAGCGGATGGCCCAGCAGGTTTCCTGTTCTCAGGGCGAGAGGCCAGAGATAGGGTCAGGAGGCACCTGGGGCAGACGTCATGGACAGGAGAGAGCTGAGGAGGTGGAGCCAGCGCCCACAGTCAAAGGGAGCTGATAACCACAATGACCTGCCCAGACCGGGAACCACCCCCTTCCCGAATTTGATCTTCAGTTCCTATTTCGAAAAGGGCCTGATGCCTGTGCCAGCAGCCCTAGGGCTGAGCCACATTCTGCAAGGATGCACTTGGTTATCTGACAGCCAGCCTTTGCCTCTCCATCTGAGCGGTGGGAAGGGTGTATTTTATTTCCTTATCTTGTCTGCCTACCACACTGGAATGGAAGCTCCATGGATCAGGACTGTCATCTGCTCGGGGCTTGAGAGAATGCCTGGTACACAGTAAGGGCTCAATAAAAGGTTCTAGAATGAATGAACAAGCGCATGAGTGAACCCAATGAAATGAAGCTGAGAAATTCCACTGGTCTTGCTCAAAGTCTCACAACTTTAAGGACAGGAGCCAGGGTTTGGGACCAGAAAGGGGCTTGTTTCCTTTCCAGCAATAGCTCCCTGTGGACAGATGCCCCTTTCGAATGACCAGTCCAGCCCCCACCCCCACCCCCCCACCCCAGGCCACTGCCAGGGACTCTGCCCTTCCCCCATCCTCAGCACCCTCCAGGGATGGGGCAGCTGTGACGCCCTGCTGGCCCAGTGCCATGTGCCTGGCAACCCAGTTTATCTCTCTAGCCCCTACTCATTCTTCAGGATTTAGCTCAAATGTCACCACCTCCAGGAGGGCTTCAACTGGCTCTCTCACCTAAACCAGGGCCCCCCGTGGACTGCCTCTCACGGCACCTTGTTAGTTTTTTCATTGGCCTTGTCATGGTTGGGATAATACTTTCGCTGCCGGTGTGCATGATTCTGGCTCTGTGCTCCAGCCATGAAGGTGGGGACCGGGTTGCTTTGCTCAGGGTGGTTCCCCCGATGTCTAGCCCCAGGCCTGACACACAGCAGGTACTAAGGAAATGTGGAGGGAACGAGCCAGGTAGGCCTGGGTGCTTCCCAAGCTCCAGGCCAGCCCAGTAGACACCCGGCCCCTGAGTGGGAACTGCTTCCGCCCCTCCCCCTCTAACACCAGAGACTCCACGCCTTCGCCTTCCGGGGCTCCTGTTCCTTCAAGCCTTGTCTGCTCCCCAGTGGCAGATCTGCCTCTTTGCCTTTGCTTATGCTGTTCCTCTGTTTCTCCAAGTCTGGAGACTGGCTGAAGTCAGATGGTCCTGGTGTGCTCAGGGTGAGAAGACCTTAACCTGAATGACCTGAATGACCTTGACCAGCCACTTCACCTTCTGGGCTTCCTCAATGGGAGGACTCTAAATGCAGTAGAAGAATCACATCTGCGTTTCAGAAAGCTACGCTAGCTGCCCCTGTGGGAGTGAACCGGCTCATGAATGAACCAGATGGGGAGAGACAGAGGCAGGGAGACCAGCTCAGAGGTTTCTGAGCCAGCCCAGGCCATGACAGGGGAGGTCTGAGCTGGGATGGGGCAGTTGGCCCAAGGCAGGGGCAGTGGAGGTGGGAGTCACTCAGGAGGTAGGCTCTGCGTGGCTCAGAGATTCCTGGCAGGTGGCTGGGACCCACAGGAGAGGGAAGCACAAGGAGAGTGAAGGGTTACTCACCCCTCCTGAACACTGAACATTCTACATTCTGAATTAGCACACGTGCTAATTAAAACCATCTTTCCAAAGAATTTATTATAGGATATTCCAAGCTAATTATAAATTCTCTATAGCTGATCCTGAGCAGTTTGCTAATGCGGTGTTGAAATCTCTTTGGCCACCCTCGTTTAAATTATTCATCAGGCCCTGCAACAGTTGTGAACTGTAATTTAAACAGTCAGCTCATGAATATTCAATTAACACAACAAACACTGGCGTGTTTTACTGCCTTGCCGCTCAATATTTTGTATCCTCATCCGTGTTTACATGTTTTTATGAACTCTCGAGAAACGCGTTGCCTGTTGAAAGTCCCTGGTTAAGCCAAGATTGAAATGCCTGGGAGGGGCTGGAGGCAGGAGGCAAAGCTTCTGATACCCCTTCTCAGAAAAGTTGCAGGTGGTCAAGCTGGAAGGGTCCGAGGAGGGGAGGCCCAGCGAGGGCAAGGACTGGCCCTCAGGTAACAGTGCATCCAAGGCACAGACAGGGCTCAGAGTTCTGGTGCAATTCCCACTGCCACGGCTGCTACAGAGTAATTGGGAAAGGGGGGTAGGGGCATCTGGCTGTGAGACAATGTTAGGAACAGAGGAAGCCTGGCATTCTTTGGTGCCCAGCCTCTTAAAGGCAACAGCCAACTGTTGCCAAAGTGGCTCAGGGACACAGGCTGTTTTAGAATCCAGGCTGGCTCCACCCTTAAAGATCAGAGTTCCTGCCCTTCCAGGACCCGGTCACAGGACTATGTGCCCTTCACTCTGGCATGAGTTTTAGGGCCCCCACAGCCTGTATATAGTTTTGAAGTCGCCACAAATGGCTCCTCATCTATTCTCACATCTCTCCCATGAGGCAGGCACCATGATGACTCCCATTTTTACAGATAAGACTGAGGCTCAGAGGACGAAGCAGTCTGCCTGGGGTAAAGCTCTCTTCTCCTCCCTCTCTGAGACCACACCTTCAGAAAAACACTTCCACAATGCAGGAGGAACCCATCCCAAGACAGTGTTACAGTACAGAAATGTCAGAAAAGGCCCAGATGCCAACAGAACTTTGTTTATGTTCACAATGAAACATCCACACAACGGACTGTTATGCAGGCACTAAAAATACGGGCACGACCTAGAATCACGGACATGGAAACACATCCATTAGCTACTCCTATAGAAAATCGTCAGGCCACACAACAGCTCTAACAGAACAGGCTAAAAAGTACAGGAAAAGGCCCCATACTATATCTTGTTTATGTAAATGATATTCATATGATGTTCAAAGATAGGACTGAAAAGATACCCAACCAGCAAATAGTTAGGTTAATAATAGTTACTTGCGGATAGTACAGTTTAATGACCTTTTATTTCTTCTTTGTATTTGTGTTTAATTTTTCTTTTACAGTGAACATGTGTCATTTTTATAAAAATCAACACAGCTCTGTTTTTGGAAGATGTAGAGGATGTAAGAAGGCCTCACTTCAAAATGTATAGGATACAGCCAAAGCCATACTCAGAAAAAATGCACAGCCATAAACTTTTTTATCATTACATAATAAAGTAAATGAACTAAAGAATCTAAAATGACAAATTTAAACATCTAAAGAAAGGAAGAAGAAGGAATTAATAGATAAAAAAGGGGAGGGGCGTCCAGGTAGCTCAGTCGGTTAAGTGTCTGACTTTGGCTCAGGTCATGATCTCATGGTTTGTAGGTTCAAGCCCCGCGTCTGGCTCTGTACTGACAGCTTGGAGCCTGCTTTGGATTCTGTGTCTCCCTCTCTCTCTGCCCCTCCCCCACTCACACTCTGTCTCTCTGTTAAAAATAAGTAAACATTAAAAAAAATTTTTTTTAAGGGAGAAATGGATGCGTTAAGAAAAAAGGTAAGTAACAGAATTGAAATGTAACTCTGATGGTTGGTTCTCTAAATAAAATGAGTGAAATTGGATAAACTAGTAACATGGATGAACCTCCCATAAAGAAGAACATGAAAAAAGAGCAAAACTACAATATACAACTTTAGGAATATGAATGGGACATAATTACAGGTACAAAGACTATAAAAATTATAAGACTACTACTAAATGTAATTCAGCGGTAATAGCTGTGTAGATCTTAGTGTAATGAACTATTCATTTTATGAAGATGGTATAGCCTTGATAATGGTTATATAGATTATAGTTATAACCTGTGTTTCAATACAGAAATATGAGAAAGCTATCTTGTATAAAGAAAACTACAGATCTATTCACTATAAAAAATGTTAAATAAAAACCTTAAGTAAAATAATAGTGCTTTAAATTTAGCCTCATATGAAAAAATATATGTGTATGTATGTTCAAATATATATGTATACATGAATATCACAACCAAGTAGAATATATTAATACTGGGGAATCTATGAATAAAATGCATCACCCCAGTATACTAAGGAAGAAAAACCACATGATCATCTCAATTCATACTTAACAGGCATTTGATACATGGAGCGGTCTTGTACAACCAGCTGAAACAAGAAGAAAAGGCCCAAGGACAACTTACACATGGGTCAGTTACCCGCATGGGTACCAGCCAAAAAGTGGGCGGGGAACCCCATTTGAGCAACGTACATGGTGGGCCTTGAAAGAGAACAGAGCCGAAAGATGTTCCCCACAGCTGGGGCTGTGAGCCCTGAATCCTATCACCTACTTTGTGTGGAAGGAGGAGCCCCCCACCGTGACACTAAGTCGATTCTCATTATTCACGGTAGTTAGTTTCTGAATTAGCGGATGTTGAACAGTTGTCTTTCTAGAGGAAAGACAGGGATAGGTTCCTGCAAGCCTCTGGTCACACTGTTTTCATCTGCTGACCCATATATAACCTTATGCGTGTTCCTGTTTTAAAACACCGTATTTGATATTATTGACTCATTAGGAATTCAAGGCACCATAAGTCATACCTGAACACACCTATTTTCTCCGTGAGGCCTATCTTGAGTTGAGAAGCACCAGACAGCACTTCAGCACTATGACTGGGGACCACTTTAAACAGTGAAATAAGCCACAAAATGCAAAAAACGTGGCTCCGCACAGACTGCAGAACAGATTCTTGTGTAGAGTATGAGGGCTGAGACTAGAAGGCAGAGCATCCGTTGCCTTGTTCGACCTCAGCTGGGAATGTGCACATGGGGATGACATGAATTTTTTGCTGTTTTGTGCATGTCCACAGATGACTACGAACACCCCATGAATATTGATTTTGGGGTTATAAAAAATTTTGAGCTAGTAGATGAAGTGGCAAATGGAGAAATCTGCCAATAATGGGGATGGATTATATACAGATTCATAGCAGCAGCTAAGGGCCTGGCTGTCTGGTCAGGGGTCTAGAAGGAAGAGAAATGTGACCTTGGAGGCAAGCTGGTCTCGGGGAGAGGTATATGGATGGAGATACAAGAGTGAGCACGAAATGTGATCTTTGAATCACGTTTTGCCGACCAGAAGGCATTCATCATAGAAGAAGCACTGAATAATCAAGTGGACGAAATGGCTCAGCCCATTGCCACTAGCCAGCCATTATCATCAACCACCCCCCAATGGCACCAAGCACATGGATCTAATAGCCAAGGTGGCAAAGATGGAGGCTGTTCATGGGCCCAATGACATGAACTCCCCCTTCAGGGTCAATTTAGCTGCTGCTGCCTCTGAATATCCACCCTGTCAATAATAGAGACCAATGCTGAGACCCAACATGGCACCACTCCTTGAGGAGAATGACCAGCCCTTGGATGCAAAGTTTACCACACTGGGCCCCCTCTATCACGCAAGAGCCAGCAGTTAGTCCTCTCAAGGATAGATATTCTGGGCATGGTTTGCCTCTATCAGCAGAACTCCAGCCAGCACTGCTCTCTGAAGACTGACAGAAAGACTCGCCCAGAGGCATGGAATCCCACATGGCGTACTATGCAACCAGGGGGTCCACTTCAGGGAATGGACCCCTGTCATGGGGGGTCTACTGGCCATATCACATGTCCCACCAGCCCGAAGCTGGCTCACAGAATGCCTCACAGAATGCTGGAATGACCTTCTAAAGGTGCAAAGTGTTAGCCTGAAAACACTGAAGGGATGGGGTCCTGTCTTTCTTGATGTGGTATGTGCATCAGATCTGGGACCTCCGTATGGTTCCATGAAGAATACATGGGTTCAGGAACCAAGGGGAAGAAGGAGAAGTGGCTCTACTCATTATCACTCCAAGAGACTCACTGGGGCATCTTGTGCTTCCTGACAGCAGTTCTGGGTTCTGCTGGGTTGGAGGACCTGGTCTCCCAATGGGGCGTGTTCTTGCCAGAGGACACAGCAGCTATGTCTGCTGTCATAGAAGCCTTTGGGCTTCTTATGTCTAAGGACTGGCAGGTGAGAAGAGAGCTCACCATCAGGGCAGGGGAATCAGTCCTGATGGGCAGGAGGAACAAGGGTGGCTGTGACCCAGTGGGGGCAGGGAGTGTAATACACATGTAACCCAGGGGACCCACCTGGATGCGTCCTGCCACCCCCTTTCCCATTGCAACTGTGAAGGGACAGGTGTGACAAACTTGAACAAGTGCCAAAGACTCAGACTTTTCCAGAGCCCGTAAGACACATAAGCCACCAGCTCCATCAAGGTGATAGCTGAGGGAGAGGGAAACTCATTTGTTCCACTAAGTGTCCTTCGGGAAAAGGGACCCAGGGAACCATGGATCAGATCTGTGTGGCACAAGGGGTGGATTGTGGCGGGCCATGGAAACGCACTGGTCAGCCCTTCTGCTTTGGGAATCGCAATGCTGAGAGCCCCAGCCACTGCTCCTCTGGCTCCACGAACGTGCTCTCACCAGGGCCACCCCCAGTCAATGACTAAGCACACTGGGGATACCAAGGCAGGACCGTCTGGTGAGACAAGGAGCTCCTCCAGTGAGCGACTTTGGTTTGGGGACCCCCCACTGGCCTGGCCAAACCTTTCTGGGAACTGCACACTGTCCAAGACTCTTCATACTCAAGCCTCCTCCTTCCTCCCCTCTTTCTGCAGGCATCAGGCCTGCATTGTGGTCTGAAATTCCCCCCACCTCCCACCATCTCTTTCTCCCTCTCAATAAATCTCTTACCTGCCTAATCCTGTCTAGTGCTGCTTCTTGGTGGATTCAAACAAATGCAACCAGAATCCCTCTTTGAGAGAAAACTGTACTTAACTTGTATTGAGAAACACACCATGACCTGCTCAGGGTAGAGGGTGTCCCCAAAGATGCTCATTTCAAATGAAAGGGGCCTTAAACTAACTTCTAAGGAAGTCAGGTGCTAGTAATGGAGGAACCTTCATTCAGCTGACCTCAGAGGATCTGTAGACCTTGGGAGAGATGCAGAGGCTAAGGGGAACACAGCGGGAGACAGAACAGAGGGGAGCCTGACACTGAACTTGCCATGTGGGCAGGGATAAGAGAGAGAGGTCATCACAGTGTCAGTGTGGCCAAAAAGGGGACTTGGCAGCATAGACATGTGCAGCTGTCTGTGGTGGGTGCCCCCCCCCCGTAACACCCCCAGGCAGCCAACTTTGTCCACCAATACTTGGGCAGGTGGATTTCCTGGGTTCCAGAAAGGATACAGAGTTCTCCGTGTGGGTTGGCGGGGAAGAAAACCAGAGGCAGCTCATCACAAAGTGCTTAGAGACTAATATCATTGTTATGGCTACCATGCTGAGCATTTTATAAGCATTATAGCATTTAATTATCAAAACAACTCCATACGGTAAGAATTATTAACATATCCACTTTACACATTAGAAAACTAAAGTTCAGAGGGGGTGGGTAGCTTGCTCAACACAGCAAGCAGCTGGAAGAACTCAGGTTTAAATCCATTTCCCTTGAGGTCTAAAGCCAGTGATATCAATTCTGGCAAAGTGCTGATCCCCTTCCAGCATGGCAGTGGGCACAGAGACATGATGTGAGTGTCTAGGCCAAGGGGCCACAGCAGAGGCTAAGCCCCTATTCCCAGAAGATAGTTTTGTCTCCAGTATCATTGGCCACTGGTCACCTGCACCGTGAACACCTTCTTGGGTGGCAGGCTTCCACCATATGCTGGGGACACAGTGAGCCTGTTCCCTACTCCTTTTAGGGTTATGGGAAGATACAGTTCCAATTTAGTATGACCAAAGTCACAATGGTGAGGACAGAGAAGGGTACAGCCAATTTGCTGGCTGGAATTCTGCTTCTCCTTAGCAGGCACACAGCAAGTAAGAATATGTCAAGTTCACAAGGCAGGTGAAAGGGAACGAGGAGGAGGGGTCTTATGTGCAAAGGCAAAGGGGCCCAAGGTCTGGGGTTCCCAAGGGAGAGGAAGAGTCCTGCGGGATGGGGGAGTGACCATTTTGGCTGACCCACTGGGCCCTGGATGTCCGGTGGGGGCCCTACACTTTGTCACCTTTGGCCAAGGCCCCATTCTTCTTGTCCAGCTGCTGCCAGTGCTGCAGGTGTCTAGCTTGAGTCTGTTTGACTGCCCACACTCCATCCTTTCATGGTCTCCAAGAACAGGCTCCACTGATTGCCCCACACCTGGCACACAGGCACAGTCCCCCATAAGCAGCTGGCAGAACCCTCCCTCCCGGTCCTACAGAGGTCCCGGTGACCTCCCCTGCCCTGAGTTTCCCTTCTTTTCCCTACTGCCTTTTGTTTCTAATTCTGGGCCACTCCTGGTGCCAGTCTACAATCTAAGGAGAGCTGGCCTGGAGTCCTTCAGATCCTAGGCTGGGGATGGTCCTCATGCCTAAGGGTCTGTTTCAAGGCCTGTGCCAATGGGAGGCATAAGGTGATGAGAAGAGTCTGGAGCCACTGGCAGAGGTGTGGATTCTCTGGTTTCTCTGGGGGATAAGGTTTGCAACTGTCACCAGTGTGATAAAATCCTCAAGGCAAACTGACATATGAGTGACGGTTCTGTGTACCCTAAAAACATGCAGAACCTGGGCCCCCGCTGAGGATGGTGGCAATCCAGTGGTGCTCAGCAGGATCAGAATCCCCCGGAGGGCTGGTGAAACACAGGTTGAGGGTCTAGGGTGGGGCCTGAGAGTCTGCACCTGTAACACATTCCCAGGTGATGTTGATCCTACCAGGAACTCATTTTAGACACAGATGCCTGAGCCCCCACCAGATGGATTCCTGGGTGTGCCAGCTGTCAAAGGTTCGCAGTTGTCCTCTTCTCTCAGAACTGTCCTTGATCAGCAGGAGTCGTCTTGCCTAGGAAGCTCTGCACAAGTCCCACCCCCATCCTAGCCTGTGACCAATGACTGACTCACACCTCACCCAAGGGCACAAATGCTGGCAACTCTGTGGTCTGATTCACGCTTGAGAGTTCCCTGTGGGACCAGGCGGACCTCCCTCTAATGCGGATCTGGACAGCACCTACCATTCACTCCTCACAACAACCCCATCAGGAAACTGTGGCCCAGACAGGTCAAGTGGCCTGGCTGAGGTCACACAACTGGTTACACGTGCAGATGTCTGACCCCAGAGCACTCTCTCCCAAGCCCCTAGGCTCCTTGACCTGTGGCTCTGACCCGCAACTCCAGTGACAACAACCCCTTGCAGGGCCCATGCAGGACACATTTCAGAGATGCTCTCTATACCTACATCCTCTCTCCTCGACTCCCTGTGGCAATGTGGGGTTTGCCCACTCAACATATGAAGAATGTGAGGCCGGGAGGAAAGTGGCTGGCCTTACGTAATCCATTAGTGGTGGCAGAGGTAGGACGGGAACCTGGGTTTCCTCACCCCAGGTCTCTTGTCACTTTCTGGGGTGACAGGGAAAACTCACAATGGCTTATTCGGGAGAGACTCTTCAAGGCTCCAGCATCCCAGGCCCATGGCTCCATGTGACAGGCTCAGCCCAATGACAGGCTCCAACTACTCACCCCAAAGTTCCTTTCCTTTGACCTTGCTACCAAGAGTTTGGAGAAAGAGCCCCGGGGGCCATTTTTGTCCCTCTTACTAGCTCTGTCTCAGGTGACAGCTCTGACCACCCCTCACTGGCTGGACTGACAGGGGTGAGAGTCCTGCCCCCAGTTCAGAGGTGCAGGGTGGGGGCTGGGGGCTGGGGTCAGGAATGCTTCTGTACAATGTGAAGGGCACAAGATACTTGGGGTCAAGAGAACAAGGTTCCCATCATGCCTCCTCCACTTCCTGGCTGTGTGTCTTCAGACAAGCCACTTGCCTTCAGAGTCTCAGGTACACATCTGTAAAATGAGGATAATTCCATCTCCCGCCAAGGTTAGATGAGACAAGGTGGATTTTACTGTGAGATGGAATAAGCTATTGGGACCCCATCTGGCTTCCTCGCCACCTATGACGTAGGCAGCGCTTTACAGTTTGTGACACCGTTTACACAGGCAGCATTTGCTGTTCATTCATTCATTCAGTCAGTCCACAAACCCATATGAGACACTGCTGCAACCCACACATAAAGCTAAGCACCAGAAGCATTTTATTAGCACATTTGACCCTAACCACCACCCTGTTGGGTAAATAGCATCAGCTCCACCCTACTTGAGGCTCAGAGAGGGAGAATAATGCCCCCAGACCACCCAGCAGGGCAGAACAGGGACCTTGGGAATCCAGGCTCCCATGATGCACTATTGCTTGGACACCAGGAGGCAGCATCACAGCCGCGGCCGCAGCCCATCCCCACTGGTGAGGGGAAATCTCCCACAGACACTCCTCGAGGTGCTCTTGGCCCCTCGGCTTCAATAGAGCACCGAAGCTCTCCTCTGGAGCCTTAATATTTAGATGAGTTTTATTTGTCTTGCTGCCTTTTCTAAAGACTCTGAGTTCTAAATGGACAAAGCCACAAAACGAGAGAAAGAGAGCAGGAGACTGACTTTTTATTATCCAGCCGGAGCAGGGGGAAAATGACTCAAATAGATCTCAAGTTTTATGTGCTCCAGACACTCTGCGGAGCCAGAGATGGCTTCTGAGCAATGCCGACGGTACATTAAAAGCTCATTTTCCCAAACATGGTACTGAATATGCACTCGGAGGAAAGGGCCATTATGCCGGGTAATGCTGCAGCTGTGGCTGACGGATGCTGCTGGGACTTTCCCTGAACTCTCCCTCACGACTTGGAGCAGGTCTCAGGGCGAGAGGTAGTCTGCCAAGCTTGGCATTTTGCCCAGAATGGAAGTTAAATGTCTGGCCCTTGCACTGTTTGCGGCCAGAGGGTCATGGCTCCAATTAGGAGCCCGGCAGGGGGTGGAGAGGGTGGGCACCAGAGGCTACCTGGGCAATCATAAGACATCACAAACTGTTTTGCGAATCCCAGCAGAAACGGTGGTGACTGGGTCTGAACAAGGAAGTTTGGAGAGGTGTGAAATTTCCTTTTCCCAGGCTTCTGCTGCTTTTCTCCGGCCCCTGAGGCCCACCTCCAAGGCCACCTCTTCCAGGAAGCCTTCTCTGCTACTACTCTCCTCTGAACTCCTCGGGATTCATGTGTTCCTTGTTCCAAGCTAGCATTTCATACTTCATGCTGTGCTTACTTATGAACATGAATGGCCTGGCTCAGAGTCGAATAGATGAAGTGGGTCTCAGTCCTGACTGGCTCACTCCCTTGCTCATTCTTCATTCACTCACTCATCTGAAGGGTATTCAGGTTAGATACTAGAATACCCAGGAGTCAGCCTGCCAGGGTTCAAATCTTGGGGCCATCATTGATAGTTGTGTGGCCAAGTGATTTGTCTCTCTAAGCCTCTGCTTTTTCATCTGTAAAGGAGCAACAATAAGAATACCTCCTTCTTGGGGTGAAGGACCAAATGAGATGACAAATATAAAGGGCTTAAGTGGGTGCCAGGCACATATAAGTGCTAAATAAATGTTAGCAGACTACAGTTAGAGGTAATTCAGTCACTCGTTTAGGAAAAGTTTGCCAAGAGGATACGGGGTCCAACAAGATGTGGTCCTCGCTCTCCAAAGGCCAAGACAAGGAATCTGTGACCACAGTGAATGTGGACAACAGTGCTCTGAGGGGCTGGCCACCAGGGTTCTGTTCTTGGAGACACTCTGCCTCAGAAAGCTGCCAGCTGCTAACTGGGAAGCGGGTTATAAGCCTAAAGTGAGAGCTGTAGAGAGAGCCAGGTGGACACCAACCTAAAATCATGGCTGCTGTTACCTGGCCCCTCCTCCACGTTATGAGCCCCCCCCAGGGCATCTTTGAGTCCTCCGTGGCTTAGGTACCAACAGCTCTGCAGGCAACCCCCATTCACCTGTACACAGCCAGAAGGGTGCAGAGAGCACTGAGTTTGGAGCCAGAGGCGCAGGTTCAAGTTCTCGCTCCCCCTTTCTTCTCACTGCATGACCTTGGACAAGCCATCTCTCTTCTCCCATTCATTCAGTCAATTAACAGATGTTGAGGGTTATCCGCTAAGGTAGGCCCTTTGCCAGATGCCGGTGCCAGAGGAAGGCCTAAGCACAGACCCAGCCTCCAGGCCGTCCCAGGCTGGTAGCACAGACAGCTGCCTGTATCCATGAACTCAGACTGACCTTACCTTCATTTAAACTTTTCATATACTGCTCAACATAGTTTTTTGTGGTAATTTTGATTAAAAAAAAATACTGCAGTAAGATACTGTTTATCTTGATCACTGAGTTTTTTGGCCCTCTCTTAAATTTTTAGATGGAGGCAAATGCCCCACTCTCCTCGCCCTACTCCCAGCCCAGAGGGTCCAGACAGCCTCAGAGAGAAGATGACTTCTGAGCTGGGTCCTAACACAGGAAAAGGAGTTGAGCAGGTTGACAGGGGGGAAGAGCCTTCCAAACAGAAGAAACAGCATGCAGTGGTCCTCAACAAGGGTTGATTTTATGCCCCGGGGGACATTTGGCACCCACTGGAGGCATTTTTTATTGTGATTTTGACTGACAGAGAGCTCCCAGAGGCCAGGAATAGTGGGTGGAGGCCAGGGACACTGCTGGACATCCTACAAGGCACAGGGCAGCCCCCACCACAGAGAGCCTTCCTGCCCCAGGTGTCAGTGGTGCTAGGTTGAGAAACCCAATGCTAATGAATGGACGTGTGAGACATCGTGGCATCATGCTACCTTGGGCTAGTTGCTTGGCCTCTCTACGTCTCAGTTTCTGCAGCTGAAAAATAGGGGTAATAACAGGTTGCTGGGAGGAAGCAATGGGACCAATCTGTACACAGCAGGTATTCAATAAATGCTTAAGCCCCCACCTTTTCCCCTTTGAACACATCTCAAACTTTAGAGCAAACAGTTCTCCGAAGAGACAGCACCCCCAGGTTCCAAAGGAAACTGGGACACAGAAAAGAACACATTCTGTTCTTTTCCGACCTTTCTTTTAGTGAAAACCACAAGTCTTATCTCTCAACCAAAGGGAGTCTGCTCGCAGAGAACTAGCCTGTGTGTTGGCTTATCACTGGCCTGAGTTTTCACAGGGAGTGAATTTTTATGACCGAGTTATAAACCTTTGCAAAAACCATTTTTAAACTAAAAAACGCTGACAGGTTCTTAACTACTATAGCTGCTAAATTAAGCATGAGGGATGGGGTGGGCGGGGGGAGAGCGCAAAAGGAAAACAAAAGTGCCCTAAAAGAGTTAGTGGAGGTAAAATAATGTTCATTAAAAACAGAAAAACAAACACACAAAAAAATCTTTTGTGTTCAACTTCACACTCGTACATCATAATGTTCCAGTAAAAGGCCATTTCCCCCTGAGATAATAAAAGAATTGAATTTTTCCTTATCGGTCATCTATTTTTCTAGCTGAAGCTATTACTCCCGCTCTGGGGTTGCTAGGCAACAAGAAATATTAATAGCAGCTTTTATTAGCTTAGCTTTTGCAGCCGAGTACCAGAATGAGAAAATGGGAAACATAAATGTGTTACATAAATCTTTCAACCTTTCAGAGCTGGTGTTAGTCTCTGTTTTCATAATGATTTATTGAAGTGATGGTTCATTTATGAGAAAAAGGAGTGCAGGATAAGAAAACGGAGCAGTCCCCTGCAGGAGTGTTTGAAAATAAATAATTATAGCAGGAGAGCAAAAGCTGTTTAAAGCCATTTTTCTGAGTTTTATAAAATGTAAAAAGACATATTTCTTTTGCTTACTGCCTCTGAAAAACAGGGGGCGGGAGTCTCATCCACACTCTGCTGAATATAAAGAAACCTCTGGGCGTCTGGTTACCCCCACTTATGGATCCTCAGAGGCCCATTTCAGAGACCAGAACCCCCATTCCCACCCCCCGAGGGGAATTAGACAAAAACATGGCACCCAGGAAAAACCCAAGCTGGGGTATCCCCATGAGCCCCTTGTTTTTACTGAGATGGATCCTGCTCCCCGTCAAGCATCCCAGAAAAGTTGGGTTTAGGGTCCTCACCTTCTTTTTTCTGTCTTTATTTTTATTTCTTTTAGAGACAGAGTGTGAGTGAGGGAGAGGGGCAGAGGGAGAGAGAGAATCCCAAGCAGGCTCCATGCTCAGTGTGGAGCTGGACGCAGGGCTTTGATCCCATGACCCTGGGATCATGACCTGAGCCAAAATCAAGAGTTAGACACCCAGCCGACTGAGCCATTCAGGCTAGGGGCCCTGCCTTCTTGGCAGGTAGTGGGACTGTCAATTTGCAGTTGCTTTTAAGCTCTGAGCCCCAACTGAGGTCCCAGTGGAGGTAACATGCTTTCCTCCAGCCCACTCTTGAGCTGGGGCCCTCTCCCTACCCACTCCACTTGAGCTTCTGACCTGCCTTTCCCAACACCCAACCCTAGGCCCGGCCGCTTGCAGGTGAGCCAGCCTGACTACTTACTGCCCCAACAAAGCCGACCCCCTAACAGCTCAGGCTGGACAGAGACGAGGCTGAAGCCACCCAAACTCCACCAGCAAAATTAATAGAGTAGCTCACATTTATTATGAATGCCCAATGTGTGCCAGGCACTGAGCTGAGCACTTTTCCTACATCTGATCATTAAATCTTCACAAGTTCCTACAAGGCAAGTAACATTCCCTCCATTTTACAGATGAGGAAACTGAGCCTCATAGAGGATTAACCTCTTGGTCTGAGTTGCAGGGTAAAAGGTAACAAATAGTGAAGCTGGGTTTTGAACTTGGGTCAACTTAACTCCAGAGCCCATGCTCCTAACTAGTAGGTGATACTAACCGTCAAGAAAACAAAAGCACCTAAGCCAAACAAAACACTATCATGACAGATTTCAAAAACAGCCACAAATTCCTGCCCTCCCTGCATCCACACCTTTCTGCAGTGTGACACTGATATTTCTCCCTTCAAGAAGAGGGGCCGATTTCTTCACTCCTGGAATCTAGGCATGGCCATATGCCTTGCTGTGGCCAGTGGGACATCAGCAAACGTGATGCAAGCGGAGGTTTGAAAAGTGATTCAGGGGCACCTGGGTGGCTCAGTTGGTTAAGAGTCCGACTTTGGCTCAGGTCATGATCTTGAGCTACGTGAGCTACGTCAGCTGTGCTGACAGCTCAGAGCCTGGAGCCTGCTTTGGATTCCGTGTCTCCCTCTCTCTCTGCCCCTCCCCTACTCGTACTCTGTATGTCTCTCTCTCAAAAATAAATAAACATTAAAAAAGAAAAAAAAAGAAATGTAGTTGCACCTGGGGCCTGTCCTTCCTTGATGCTGTTGGGAACCCTGTGGCCATTGCCATGTAAACAGGCCCGGCCACTATGGGATGAGAGACCACTGGCCCCAGCTGGTATCAGGCCAACCGCCAGGATGTGAACAAGGTCGCCCTAGACCAGGCCGTCCCAGCCAAGCTGTACCCTGGCCCCAGGAATCAGACAAGCTAGTCCAGATAACAGACCTATCGACCCACAGAATCACAAGAAATAGTAAAATTTCATTGTTTGCTTCAAGCTTGTTACATAGCAAAAACTAACTGATACAATCATAAGCCAAAACAAACAAAAAAATAAATTAAATGCATTAAGGGCAACAAAATGAATAGTCTGATTGGTGGTCTTTACTGCCCACTGTGGCTCAGTAATCCAGACAAGGGTGGGGGGGGCGGTGTCTTTGGTCCTTTTTTTCTCAGACTGAGGAGGGGAATCCCCTGCCTCTCAGCTTGTGAGAATCAAATAGAGGTAGACCAAGTCTCCTGGGGGAGGAGGAATAAGGCAGGGAAGGGAGGAGAGAGAGAGAGGAGATTGGAGGGGAAGAGCAGAGAACAGGAAGAGAAGGCTATAGGTGTTAGGATGTACATCAAGGACCTCCCAGAGTCAATACAGACTTTGCCCCAGTCCCCAGGCCCTAACCCAGGGCTGCAGGCTCTCTCATGGGAACCACCTCTAAACAAGGGGGAGAAGTGGAAACTAAGAATGCCCAGCTCCCTCCCCAGCAGCCTACCCCAGGATACTAGTCTGGAAAGACCTTTCACTTGGCATGGGGTCCCTGAACCATGGCCCCTAGCCCACTCTGTGTGGGAGAAGGGCCAGTCCTACCAAGATGCTTTGGGACAGGGACATAGAACACAAAGTATCTAAAACTACCAGTCTAGCACCCAGGATTTTAATCCAAGTTGGTAAGATCTGAGGCTCCTGGGCCAGTGACATGTGTGGTGGTGGTAGCGGAGGGTCTATACAACCTCAAACCCATATACTTGTTCAATGTGTCCTAGCGGACAGAGCAATTATTCCCATTTTCCTGTTGGTGAGTTCACCAGAGCTGGAATCTCAATCCCCATTCAATAGATGGGAAAACTGAGGTTGGGAGAGACAGTAATTGTCAAAGGCCCCAGAAACAGTAAACAACAGTCAACTCTGGAAGAGAACGCTTGAATGACACTTGTATGCCACGCCTGTGCTGAGGACCAAGACTGGACCACTCAACTCCAGTGACCCCCAGGGCTCGGCTTAGGGAAACCCCACATTTCCCAAACCACCAGAACCCATGGCTGGGGCGGGGACAACTTTGCCAGAACTCATTTTCCATCAGACCCATCTCCACCCACTCAAGACTCTCCCACAACTCTCTCTGGTCTCACAGAAGGTGCAGGTTCCCCGGGACTTGTCTGGCAGCATCTAGCATTGGCCCTTCCCAGGAGAATTCCCCTCCTGGGTGTGCCAGGACTGTAAGCTTGAACATTTCCCAAGGACGACTCCAAAATAAATTATTTCAGACTTAACAGAGGCCGCTTAATAAATTCCACTCTTCCAGTTTCTTTGGGTATTTTAGAAACTGATTTATACATACAATATCTCTCTCAAAATGAGACAATCAACACAGGATAAAATTATTGAGTTATGAAAATAGGGGTCAGATGGAGGTGCAGTGCTTTAAATTAAACCGGCAAAATGTATCTTTCATACTAAATTGACTCTTTTTGTCTTGGAAATGAATGTTTAATCAGTTAAGACGCTGAAGTCGAGTGAGAAGCTTTAAGCATATTTAATTTTGTAAAAGGGGCCCAATTCCAATACTGCACAGGATTCCTGCCAGTAGCCAGACCTTAAAAGCGGAAAAGCCGGGCGGCCACGCACATCAGGAGGCCACCAGGCCAGGGTGGGGGACCAGAAGGAATCGGCGGCCTCTGGACCAGAGCCAAAAGGGCTGGGCATAAACGAGATGGCTGTCAAACGCTCTGGCCTCAACCACATCTCCAGGAACAACATCCTTGATGCATCTCAACCTGTCCAAATAGCATCTGTGACCTCCTGCCCATCGGAACACCTGTGCCGCCTGCGGCCCTGCAGCCCAGCTGCTCCATCTCAGGCACCTGGTGAAACTGAGAGGTGCATGGGAGCAGACACAACTGGGCTGGAATTCTGGGTTTGTTTCTCAACAACTGTGTGACATTCATTCATTCATTCATTCATTCATTCATTCATACAGTGTGTCAGCTCATCACTTCCTAAAGGTGCCTCTTCTGGGCACACATAGCAGAAACGGAGTCTTCACCTGTCTCTCTACCTGCTCCAGGAGTTCCTCAAGGGCATCTTGTAGGGGCGGCTGGGTGGCTCTGTCGCTTGAGCATCTGACTCTTGGTTTCTGCTGTCACGATCTCACGGTTCATGGGCTCAAGCCCTGTGTTGGGCTCTGTGCTGCCAGCATGGAGCCTGTTTGAGATTCTCTCTCTCTCTCTCTCTCTCTCTCTCTCTCTCTCTCTGCTCCTCCCCTACTCATGCTCTCTCTCTCAAAATAAATAATAAACATACATTTACATATATGTTTATACCTATGTTTATGTATATATTTACATATATAAACATATTTACATATATTATTACATATATACATATGTACACATATGTAATATGTAATATACATATACATATGTAACATACATATATTTTACATATATTTACATACATTATATGTGTGTGTGCATAAAGGGCGTCTTGTAGACCCAGGGCTCAGACAATGCCTGGTGCTTAGTAGGCTCTCAATAAAGGCTGCTGCATGGTCGATCACCATACCACAGGCTGAAAACAGCTCCCTAAAAATGTCAGGTCCTAATCCCTAGAAGGTGTATTTGGGAAAAAATCTGCAGGTGTGATTAGGTAAAGCTCTTGAGATGGAGGGATTATCCTAGATTATTCCTAAATGCTATCACAAGTGTCCTTACGAGAAAGGCAGAGGAGACTATACTGACATAAGAGAAGGCCATGTGAAGACAGGCCAGAGGTTCGAGTGTTGTGGCCACAAGCCAAGGATGGCCAGCAACCTTCAGAAGCAAGAAGCAGCACGGGATGGAATCTCCCCAGAGCTTCCGGAGGAAACTCACCCCTCCAGACACCTTGAGGTTGGCCCAGTGACACTGATTTCAACCTGTAGCCTCCAAAGCTGTGAGAGAATCACTTTCTGGTTGTTTTAAGCCATCATGTTTGTGACAATTTGTTAGAGCAGCCACAGGAAACCAATACAATCACCTGCCTGCTCCAAGCCTCCGTTTCCTTATTGTAATGCAGCACTCGGTTCTTGGGAGCAGTGTGTGAGCAGTTTGTAAAGCCCTCTGCACCATGCTTGACACCTAGCAGGTGGCGAAGCAAATTCCAGCCCCACCCTCAGTGTGCACATCCATATGCACACAGACACACACCTGCATCCTACAGCTCAGACAAATTTTAAAAACTTGTCTCTAAGGGCGCCTTGTCTCTCTTCACCAGACAGTCCCGACAGATGGACCTGTGCTTACCCAGTTTCCCATTTGCTCCGGTAGCCCTCCCCTGGATAAGAAAGTTTAGCTTATCTTTCATTACATAACAAGGGAATATAAAACTCAGCAAACCCTTGAAAACTAATGAAAGAATTCAAGCTATCTGAATTTGTGAAGCATCTTTAACATGAGCTAGTTTTAAAGAAATATGGAAAATGACTCAAAGTGTCTATTTGGAATGAGCCCAACCAAAACATATCCTAGGAGGAAGGATCAGAAGATCATTTTTGATTAACAGACAGCATTCTTTGTAATTATCAGAGCTGCTGTAATCAGGTGGCCCTACAAAAGTACCTGAGAGTATCTGCAATCTGTTCCTTTAGGTAAGGGAGGTTCACGGAAAACATTGCCATTTGGTTCCGGTGGGAATTCATTGTTATTACTACTACTACTACTAATAAATATTCCCTGATCGCTTGTTCTCTGCCAGGCATTTGCTAAGACTGCACACATTATCTCAGATACACTTCACTACAGTCTTGAGGTGGGTACTGTTATGATTCCAAGATAAGGGAATGAAGCTCGGGAGGTGGAGCCAGGATCTAAGGCAGGTCTGTGAGACTCTGGAGCCCACACGCTAGCCACTAACCCACTGTCTCCCCTGTCCACCACACCAGAGGCCCGCAGCACTGCGGCCCAGGACTACAGCCATACTCACCCCTGCATTCACAGCCCTTCCCAGGGCACATGCCAGAGGCGTCTGCGGGCCCTGCCCTTGCTTGTGTTACCATAATTCCCCAAAAGAGATGGTCTGGAGTAGTGATGCCTTGTGAGCAATTAGCCGCGCAGGCAGCTAAGGCACAGCATTCTAAAAAAGTGGAATTAAAAGCATATGGCTCTGGCATCCTGAGGTCTCTTAGAGAAGAGGAAACCAAGGACCTGCATTATTGATGGGCCCCAAAGAAAAGCATTCCTCAAAAAATGGAGGATCCATTTCCACTGAGCACTTGAGTCAGACCCTGAACGTTACAAGATGTGGAGCTTGAGTTGGCTGCCTCCCTCTCCCCTCTGCCTCTCCCTCCTTTTACTTCTCACCTGGATTCAAAGAAGAAAAAAATGTGATGTAGTTTACAACAATACATAGAGGATACCAGCTTTTTTTTTTTGTTTTGTTTTAAGCAAGAAGATTTGGTGATAATAAGAGTAAGGAATAAATAAAACACAGTCAAGATTGTTAGAATACACACTGCATGCCCAAAGGTCCCGGGCATCAGCTAGAATTGGGCCAAACACGTGGCTGTGGCCTCTGAGTATCCCCTGCAGAGACGAAAGTGATCCACCCAATACCAAGTGATTCTGATAGGAAATCAACTATGAAGTCCCTTCTCCTCTGCCACTGCTGAGTTTGTGACCCAAGCTGACAATATCGAAGATTGTTCCTCCTGGACACAATGCTTGGTCCAGCCATGCTCCGTCGTGGTCCCTCCCACCTCCCTCCAGAAGACCCAGACTGCCACTTGCCAGAGATGTCAGGGAAGATGTTGGTTACCAGCAGCCACCATGCCTGCTGTGTGTAAATGGGCATAAGATAGGGACCTGATGACACTACTGGGGTTTCTGGATCCAGCCATGCCTGAAACCCCATGTCCGCCCCTGGATATTTCAGACTTTTTTGCGTAAGCTAGTTTGAGATTGGTCCCTGTCACTTAGAAATGAACTTAAGAGTTGTGACTAGTATATAATACTAACTGTGAAGGAAAAAAGCAGAAACTAAACAGGAATCATAGTTACTCAGGAGAAGTACTACAATTCCCTTAAGGGTCTTTTTCTATTATACAAGCAATGCTGTGCTAGTTTTCTATAGATCTTGATTGTTCAAATCCACCATTATGCTAAGAAATCATACATTTTCTTATCATGGGATTCAGGACCCTTGTGGTCCAGGCCCTGCTAGCTCTTTCACCTCCTCTTTTTCTCTTGCTCCAAGTCCTTTGTCTCCAGCCCTATAAAGAAAATGAACCACGTGCTGTCTCCAAGCAAGACGCGAACCCTCCTGCCTGTTACTTTTGTACATGCTGTTCTCCCAACCTGGAAAGTACTTTCCTGCCCTAGTCTGCCTGCCGCATTTCTACTTATCCTGAAAACTTTAACTCGGGAACCACCCTTCTCCCTGGTAGTTTAAACAAGATACAAAATACAATTTTTTTTTAATTTTTGCTAACATTTATTCTTTTTTTGAGAGACAGAGAGAGACAGAGCGTGAGTGGGAAAGGGGCAGAGAGAGAGGGAGACACAGATTCGGAAGCAGGCTCCAGGCTCTCAACTGACAGCACAGAGGCGGACGCGGGGCTCGAACCCACAAACTGTGAGATCATGACCTGAGCCGAAGTCAGACGCTCAACCGAGCCACCCAGGCGCCCCCAAAATACAATTATTTTAAAACTATTATGATTCTATTTATATAAAATGTCCAGAATAGGCAGATATCTAGAAATAGAAAGTAGATCAGTGGTTACCTGGGGCTGGGGGTTGTAGGGCTGGGGGTGTTGAGAATGATGACTAAGGGGTACAGGGTTTCTTTTCAGGGTGATGAAAATGATCCAAAATGGACTGTGTTGATGTTCATACAACCCTGTGTATCACCTACTGAGTTGTATACTCTAACGGGGTGAGTTGTATGGTGTGTGAATTCTATCCCAATAAGGCCATTATAAAATAAAAATAAAGATGAGATTATACCATTAGAAATAATGACAAAACAAATAATACCAAGATATTATAAAGAGAGTTCCAGAAGCTACCTGTGTGAAGACACAGATTATTCTCCATGCCCAGCCCTCATATTCTTCAGACCCCCATGCAAACATCCAAGCCCACACCCTGCACACAAGCACACAAAACATTGGCATTTTTCTTTCTTAACCCATTTCCCTACTGTAACCAGCAGGAACAATGGTGGGGGAAAAGGACTCACCGTGGGCAGCTGGCCTGACAGCAGGTGGCTGTCCTGGGCCAGCATGTTGGACACCATGATGGCTGGGAGGTCCATGGCCTGGTAGGAGTAGGCAGGGAGGAGTCCGTTGGGCGTGAGGCCGTGGCACAGCGAGTGGTAGCCAGCTTCGTGGTCCCCCAGGTGCAGGAGGGATGGCTCAGGGAGGTTGGGAGGTGTTATCGGGGGGATCTCATAGTCTTCGTTGCTCTCGCTCTGGCTGTTGTAGGTCTAAAACATCAAAGGGGCATATTGTTAGGAGTCAGTGTCTTACAACTGCAGAACATGTTTAATAGCACCAATAAGAGCAGCAACAATGGTAACAACTTCTTGGCAAAGCAAAGAAGGGATGGTCCCTCTGCAAGGCAGACAGTCAAGATGGCCCTATGACTTGGTCAGATTCCTGCCCCATCTCTAAATGGGTGCTCCCTCTCACTAGAGGGTCTGTATACAAAAACCTGCCCTCCTGGAGAATGGGACCAGCTCTTGTTCCTTCCCCTCTCTTCTTCATTTTCCATTCAGATCTGGCCACTGCAGCCCACTTTGAGCCCATCTTCCTATACCCACCCATTTTACAGATGGGAGAATTCAGGTCCAAGAGGAAAGTGGCAGGGGAAAGACCCCAGAGGAAAGACACCAGAGGTACTGGCTCCGTTGGAAGAGCATGCGCCTCTTGATCTCAGGGTTAAGTTCAAGCTCCAGGTTGGGTGTGAAGAGATTACTTAAAATGTTAAAAAGACCAACAAACAAACACCAAGAGGAAAGTGGCCCATCCAAGGTTAGTTGAAGAGTTGGGATGGAGCTGAAGTATCCTGATTTCCTGCCTGGTAGTCTTCCACAGCAGTTGGATGCCTTTCCCTTGTGTGCCCTGAACACCCAGTCCAATTGGGTCCTCTCTTGGTCTTTCTCATCTTGGTAAATGGCACAAACATCCCCCAGGAGCACAAGCTAGGAGCCATACTGGACACCTTCCTCTCTAATCCTTGTTTGTTGTTTTCTCCACCTTACTGCACTGATAAGGAAGCTCCAGGACGATGCTGAATAGAAATGGTGAAAGTGGGGACCCTTGCTTTCTTCCTTATCTTAAATAGCTCAGTGTTTTACCACTGAGGTCAATGTTTGCCATAGGCTCTTACAGGAATTCTGTAACAGAGTGAGGGCGTTCCTATTTTGTCAAGGTGTTTCTTTTTCTTTCAACTGTGCATGGGTTTTTGTTGTTGCTGCTGCTGTTGTTGTTTTTATTGGAATCCCTCTCCCTGCATCTACTGAAAGGCTCAAGTCACTTTTCTCCTTTAATACAGTTAATATGGTAAATTACTTCACTTGGTTTAACATTAGAAAATGTTCAAGCAACCTTGCATTTCTGGAATAAACTTGGTCATGATGTATTACTGTTTTTATGCATTGCTGGATCTTGATTGCTGACATTTTGTTCAGGATTTTTGCATCTAGTTCATGAGTGAGACTGGCCTGTAGTTTCCCTCTTTGCCTTCTGCCCTTATTGGGTTTGGGTACCGAGGTGATGTCAGCCTGGGGGATCACTCCCCTTTTCTATATTCCGAAAGAGATCAGGGCTCAGAGAAAGGATGTGTGCAGACGGGAAGATGGATATGAGAAAACTTCTAGGAAAGAGCAGTTAGGGGACACTGAGGACAAAGGGAGGGTGTCCAAAGGACACCTGTTCAATCAGCATTCTGGAAGAGTGACAGAAGGGAAGAGGAATAACTGAAGAGATAATGGTTGGGAATATTTCAGAACTGAAGAAAGACACCAGAGGTACCGGCGAATATAATGGTAAATCTTAGAACAATCATAATACATAATGTGTAAAGGGGGGGGGAAACCCCACAATACCAGAGTAGAATATGGGAAATGACATCTTTCCAACATCCTTGTTTTCTTTGATAAGTTAAATATGTATGTTAGAATAACTAGGGTAGTTGAAGCCCAACACAATACCGGCTTCCTGGTAAGTAGGCTCCCAGTAAATACTTGTTGGATGAGGCCACTGAGCGCTAAGGGTGAGTAGGATTTGAGTAGAGGTGTGGCGAGAGCAAGGAGCACATGGTATCTAAACACCTCTTTGGTGTCAAAACTTTTCTCCTCAGGCACCATGTTTGAACCTCACCACAACTGCCCAGGGAAGAGCCCTGCATATCTACAGAAACATGCTCCGAGAGGATAAGCGCCTTGCCACACTCACAGCCATCCTTGGACCCAGAGCCCAAGCCATCACTTGCTCACTGGCTCCCTCTGCAGGGCTGCTGCAGGCTTATTTCACAGATGGACAACGTGCAGTCCGGGAAGAAGTGATCGTGCTGGTGGCAAAGGACATTCACAACCATCAGGAACGGGACCTAGTCTTCTGCTCCCAAGATCTGGCTCCTTCCCATCACATGAAACTGCTTCCAAGATCTGGACCAGGACTCAGGAGATGGGGCAGGAAAGGCTTGCATAGGTTTGGGGACTGACCCCTGCCTCACTGCTCTATATGTACACTCCAATCTCTTTATTGCATGATCATTGCCCCTCTCTGGACTCAGTTTCTCCATTTGCATAAAGAGAGGGGAGGATGGACTCATCTCATCCATCTCAAGCTCCGTGGCTAAAAATATTAGCTACTCGATCAATATCTGTGAAATTGAATCTAATTCAATAAGGGACACACAGCTGGTACCTGAGGTTAACAGAATGGCCAGGGGAGGAGACCCAAGGAAGACTCAGTCCCTCTTGATGAAGCTCAACACATAGGTGGAAACCATGTCCTGGTAAGTCTCAGATCTTTTGTAAACAAATTCCTCAAGCTTTTTTTTTTTTTTAATCAAAAAATGTAAGTATCTAGCATTTATTGAGCATATAGTATATGCCAGGTGCAAGCACTTTACAAACATTTAATGAGTTAATTCTTAGAACAATCCAATGAAGGAGGTTTCTGGTATTATATGCTCATTTTATAGATAGAGAAACTAAGACACAGAGAGGGGCGTTTACTTGCCCAAAGTCACACAGTTAGAAAGAAGCCTAATTCCAGTCACCTTCCCCTTCCTCCAATTTATACTGTCTCCAAAGGAAGGTAATGTGTCCTTTCCTGTGACACAGATCCTAAGATTCTGGGTGCACATAATCCTTAGTTGCAGTGCCAAGTCATGGCCAAATTGAGGGCTTGGGGACCAAGAAACAGGCTTTGATCCAGCCTTGTTATTGAGGAACTTGGCAAAGCAACACCTCCTTCTAAATGGTGCAGATCAAAAGCACATTTCCTTATACAGGACCCCAACCCAGCCCTCTTTCTGTCTCTTACCTAGAATAACCCTCCTGACCCTTGACCACCCATCACGCAGGGTGTTTTATATGCATGCCATCTCCAATTCTGTCTTTGCTCCATAATCTCCTAGGCATGTGACACAAAACCTGGAATGTGCTCATAATACCCCAGGCATGTCTATAATGACCTCCTATGTTTCCCTAATTACAAATGTGTGTCTAATATGACCTTGGATAGCTCTCTAAACTCCCCAGGTATATCTACCCTGGTGTGGGTTATCTCCCTAATTCTCCAGGTGAGTCTACCTTGACATGGATGTCTTCCAGGTTCTCCCGGGTTCCCCAGTTTTTCCAGCTTTATTAAGATGTAATTGACATGCAATTAATCCTCCAATTCTTAAAAGAATCCTGTATTTATCCCCATTTGACAAATCAGATAATCAAGATCTAGAGGCTTCACCCAGGTTACAACACTAGGAGGGAACAGGGTCTGATCTGTATCCTCTTCAAGGAGTCTCCCGGCACCATCCCCCACTGAGACTCTGTCCACTCTGCACCCAGTGCCCACCTCCCAGATAAATACATTCTGATCATTCCATGCTTAAAAACTAGTACACCTCTACTGGAGAGTGTCTGGGGGTCGGGGAGAGAGAGAGAGAGAAAGAGACGGAGAGAGAGAATCTTCCAAACATCTTAGCATGGTTCCCTGGGGGGATGAAAATCGTTTTTCGGGTTGCGTTTTGATGCACTTTGGTGGGTGTCAATGCCAATTTTGCCTTTGAGCGCATCTCCTCCAAGACAAGGCGCCCACAGGTCAACTGGCATACTGTTATGGTTAAGGCTATGAGTGGTACAGGGCTTGGTGAAGGGAGATGGCTATAGAGGGGCAGAAAGGACAGGGGCCAGAGTACCACCAAGTAATCAGAAATGGTGGAGGAGAGAAAGCTCTCTGTGCCCCTCTTTGCTCTTCTATGCCTAGCACCTTGCTTATAAGACCCCCATCATGATATGAACCCAACTACCCACCCTTTCTCACCCTCACCAAGAGAACTGAGCAAGGCTTTGATCAAATTTCACCAGAAATCATGGTCACCAGCTCTCTGTGGTGTTTCCATACTTCTGGGAACCAGTCCCTCCCAGCTTGTTCATTTCCATGGCGGTTCTCCCTAGCCTGTCTTCTTTCCTCATCCTCTAGCACCTTCTCTGCCCCTTCGCCCAGTGCAGATGACCAGATGACCTTCTACTTCGCAGGGAACACAGAAAATAACTCTAACAGCATCCTGATGCCAGAACCACAAACTTGCCCATTTGGTACCAACTTGCTTCCTGTTGTGATGCCAGAAGAGCCACCCCTCTTTCCTAAGGCCAAGCTCCTTGCTTCTATAGGTGGTGATCCTTCCCCATCTGTCCAAGGACCTTGGGCATCCCATTAACCCTTCTCGCTCCTGGCTTTTTGGCCTCCCCCTCTGCTGGACCACTGTCATCAGCACTGAAACATGCCCATCTCTCTCTGGTCTTGCACACTCCCCCATCCCTCTCCAGCTGCTACCACCTCCTTCTGGTCCATACCTGTCTTCCTAAAAGGGCTGTCCTCATCTGTAGCCCCCTCTTCCTCATCTCCCACTCACTCCACAGCCCACTGGGACCTGCCTCCTCTGCCATGTTTCCAGCTCCAATCTTGGCACCCATCTGAGCTCCAGATCTGAGCATCTAAACACCTCCCCTCACCCAATATTTTCACCTAGTGTCTCACAAGCCACTCAGGGTCAACATGTGCAAAGCTGTAGTCATGTTGCCCTCCCCTACCCTGCACCTGTGTTTCCCTCATCCAGTCCTCCATTCAGTTAATAAAGCTACAGACTTGGGGCTTACCCTTGGTCATTCCTCAAATCTAGTAAAACTCCTCTAAACTATCTTTTCAACATACCCGTTTTTCTCCATTCCCACCGCCACTGCCCTGGTCCAGGCCACACTGTCTCTTACCCGGACAAATGCAGCAGCCTCTGTCCTGGCCTCCCACAGCCCACTCCTTTCCCTGCCAGTTCATCCCCTCCATGTGGCCAGAGGGGTCTCTAGAAAGACGATCACCCCAGCATGCCACTCCCATGCTTACAATGCTTTTGATGGCTCCCCACTGTCCTGAGGATAAAGCCCCCCCAGTCCCAAACATGGCTCTGTCATCCTCACGTGGCTGCCCCCCACCACCCCTGTAGCCACAGTGACCTTGCCTGCCTCCAGGGCCTCACGTAGGCTGTTCCCTCTGCTGGAATGCTGTGGCCACCACACGCTGTCCCTTCATCTAATTTCTAGTCACCTCTCCACAACAGGTTGGTTTAAATGGTTTCCCTGATACTCTCTAGAGTGGCTCACAGCCCCTTACATGCCTCCAGGTGGCTCTGCATTCTCTTTGGAAGCACTCATCAAACCTGCAGTTAACTAACTGCTTACATAATTATTTGGTTCAAGTTCAATGTGAGTTCTGCTAGGACAGCCCTTGTTGGTCCTGTTTCCCAGAACCTGACACAAAGTAAGAGCTCAAGAATAATTAGTTGAGCGCAGGTATGAGCCAGGCCCCAGGGCAGACGCCATGAGCATACACCTCACTCAACCTTTGTGACTGCCCTGGACACAGGTGATATTTGTCCCCACTGCACAGGAATACAGTGTGTGGTGAAGCTCAGGAGGGCCTGAGTTTGAATCCTGGCTCTGCCACACTCTAGGTATGTGACTTGAAGCACACTACTTAACCTCTCTCTGCCTCAGTTTCCTCATCTTTGAAAGGAAGGTAATAACAGCAGGTGCTACAGGGCTGTGTAAAAAGTAACTGTGTAAAAAGCACTGACACTGCCTGGCTGTGTAAAAAGTAACTGTGTAAAAGTCCTGACTCAGCCCTCTCAGTGCCAGCTGTAACTGTTGCCATTGTTGCCCTTGCTCAGAGTTGCAGAGATGTTAAGGAACTACTCCAAGAACACACAGCTCATGTACTTGGTACCCTCACTGGGAATGGTCTGCACACCTCCTCCGCATGCCCCAGGCTTGCACACCATGGGGTGACGTCTGTCTTTGGCCTGATGGGCTGAGGGATGACTGGTTTTAGGTGGGACTCAGCCATGGGCCTCATATCATCCCAGAAAGCAGGGTCCCAGGAAGCCTCCCCCTGCTCCCCTACCCATCCTGCAACAAGACTCCCCTGTTCACATTCCCCCTCTTCGGCCCCTTGCTTGTGCTCCCCACAGTATCACACACATCTCCAATTATCTTTTATTCTTTACTTCCCTTTTACTTGTGACCCCCCCCCCAACCCCACCCCGACCCCCTGAAGACAGGGGCGAGACTGTCTCATCACCAGCACCTAGCATAGCACATGGTACACGGTAGGTGCTCAGTTAGAATGTGGTGAGTCAGCACATCAGATAGGGAGGGTACCAGGCTTCAGGTTGAGAGCTCACCTAGGTCCCTCCCGGCAGACTGGAAACCCTTCAGTTATCCATGGCTCATGTCTCTCTCCACCACCGCCTTCCTGCCTGCTCCCTGCCCCCACAGCTCCCAGAACAGGTGCTAGTACGGAGCATGTGCCCAATGAGATTTGAATGACTGCACGAGTCCATTCCTTTTTTTAAAACCCAAAATCTCAATACACTGGAACCAACCCAACCAGCCAGAAGCCTTTTGCAAAAATAAGCATATGTTGTATCAAAATATTGGAATAACACAATTATGACAATTCATTTAAAAAGGCGATTAGCACACTTAAAAATAACTAAACATGCAAACACTACATGTCTCCCTCGGATGCAATCAAATCCTAAATGCGTGACACCTGAATACCAACCCGCTTGGCTACTGCTTCTTACTAAGCACCTAGTGTGTGCCAGCCATTGAGCCCAGCTTTTCCACACGCGTTCTCCATTTAACCCGCATCCATTCTGCAAAGAACTCACATGACTATTCTCTCCAGGTGAAGAAGGGGAAGCTCAGAAAGTGGGGGTGTCGTGTCTCTGGTACGTCCTGGATGGGATTCAAACCCAGGTCTTGTGACTCTGAATTCAGCACTGTCCCACACTGGATCAGAGGCTTCTTCAAGATTCATTTCTCACTCCTCCTAAGAAAGAGATGGGCTTCCCTGCCTCCACCCTTGCTATGGTCTTTTCTCCCTCGGGGGCCAGAATTATCCTGTTAAAATTTCAGATCGCAGCACTCCTCTGCTCACCACCCTCCAGTGGTCCCCTTGTCACTCAGAGGAAGAACAGGGTCCTTACAATGGCCTCCTACCACATGCCATATGGTCTAACGCCCTCACGCACACCTCTGTCTCCCTCACCTCCCTGACATCCCCCACCATTCTCCTGGTTCATGCCACTCTGGCCACACGACGCATGATTCTGCCTCAGAGCCTTTGCACTGCTCTCTGGAACACTCTTCTCACTCTTCTCACAAATACTCACACGGCTCCTTCCTTTGCCACTCATGTTTACTCAAATATCCCCTTCTCAATGAGTTCGACCCTCACTGTTCAATTTAAAATCGCAAACCATGGCCATGATCCATTTTCTGTTTGTTTTGATCACTTTTGTGTGTTTATCAATTTCTAACACCTTACACATTTTATTGATTACCTGTCTCACCCCATTAGAATGCCAGCTCCATGATGGAGGAGATTTTCATCTGTTTTGGTCATTGCTGTATCCCCAGTTTCTTCAACAGTAATGAGTGCTCAAAAAGTAAATGAATGAGTGAACAAATGAACTTCTCACCAAATGCCAAGAAGCAAGAATAGTAAGAAAATGAATGGACTGGCAGACCATGAAGATTCTCCATGTGGGGGAAGGCTTATCTTGGCTGTGACCCAGGGGAAGGACAGGTGGTTTGAACCAGGCCAGCATTCCTCCTTCCCCAGAAGTGGTGCATGAAAAACCATAACTGATTGTCCTTTGTGGGGACTGGTTGAGGAGAAGAAGCATTGAGGCAAATGGCAGGGCCAGGTTGTGAAGTTTACAAACACGCAAGAAGTTAGAGCTCGCCAACCACACAGAGGTGGGTTATGAGGCTGCGAGAATCACCTTGTTCCCCAATTTCCCCATTGGTGGTTCTCTTTCCAAATAACTAAGGAATGGGAATTCAGAGCAGAGCAATATTTCTTGGGTAGAAGGGGCATGCAGAAGGACAGACTGCCACAGGCTCTTCATGCACCAGGAAGGGAATTCCAGGAAGGGAAGAATGCTAGGCTGATTCCAGTATGTGGCTTTCCCTTTGGGTCAGGAAAGGGTAAGCAGTCCCCTGTAGTTTCTAGGAGGAAGAATCTTCAGTAAACATCAAAGGCAATGACTCCTTGAGATGGGGCGGGGTAAACAGGGGCAAAGGGGAGGTCTCTGGGCCTTGAGGAGGGGCTAGAGCAGAACGAATCCAAGAATAGCCAATGGGCCAGAAGCCTGTTGTGGTGATAAGCTTATGTTCTATGAAATCATCAGAATATACTCTTTCACTTACTACAACAAAATGACAAACAAATCAAAAATTCATCCATAGGGAGTAAAATATACATACTGTGCGCATATGTGTGTGTGTGTGTGTGTGTGTGTGTATTCTTTCAAATTGTTCCTTTCTGAAGCAAATACTGTCAAAGCTCAAACCTAGAGAATGAAAAGTAAACCCAAAAAAGGAATTTTAGAAGGAGTGAGCTCAGAAACCACTACAGTTTATATTCATTCAAAATAGCTATTGTTAAGGTGACTGCAGGATTTAATGTGACTATTTTCTGAGGATTGCTAAAATAGAAGAGATAGCATAGGATTAAGAAGTTAATAATGATCACCAACTAAAAATCTGGAGGATTTCAGCTAGAAGCTGTGTCTTCTTTCCTTAAAGAAGCAAATTACAGATACTGATTAATTATTTACAGTGTAAGGAAAAGTTGTTTAAATATATTTGTTACAATTTTTAAACTTTATTGAGGTGAAATTCCTGTCACATAAAGTTAACCATTTAAAAATTAAGACTTCAATGGCTTTTAGTATGTTCCCAGTGTTCTGCAACCATCCCTTCTACCTAGTTCCAGAACATTTTCATCACCCCAAAGGGAAACCTCATAGCCATTAAGCAGTTTCTATTCTTCCTGGCCCCTCCAACCCCTGGTAACCACCAATCTGCTTTCTCTTTCAGTGGATTTACCTATTCTGGATAGTTTTATATAAATGGAACCATATATGTGACCTTTTGTATCTGGTTCCTTTCACTTAGCACAATGTTTTCGAGGTTCATCCATATTGTAGTGTGTTATCACTTCATTCCATCTTCTGGCTCAATAATATTCCATTGTACGTAAATACCACAATTTGTTTCTCCATTCATCCACTGATGGACATGTGGGCTATTTCCATCTTTTGGCTATTGTGACTAGTGCTTCTTTGTGTATATATATTTGTTAGAGTCCCTCTTTTCAGTTCTTTTGTGTATATAGCAAGGAGTGGAATTGCTGGGTTTATGGTAATTCTACATCTAACTATGAGAAACCATCAAACCATTTTTCACCCAGCAACATCTGAGAGTTTCAATCTCTCCACATCCTCACCACCAACAACTTATGTTCCACTATTTTTTTTTTACAGCTATCCTAGGGGGTATAAAATGGTATCTTCTCATAGTTTTGATATGTATTTCCCTAAAGACCAATGATGCTGAGCATCTTTTCATGTGTTTCCTGGCCACTTGCATATCTTCTTTGAAGAAATGTCTGTTCAAATCTTTTGCACATTTTAAAATTTAGTTGTCTTTGTGTTGTTGTATTATAAGAGTTCTTTATGTATTCTAGATACACACTCTTATAAGATATAGGATTTGCACAGGTTTTTCTCCCAATCTGTAGGCTGTCTGTTCACCCTTCTCATAATGTCTGTGGATGCACAAAGTGTGTAATTGTCATGAAGTCCAATTCATCTAATTTTTCATCAATTCATCTTTTGTTGCTCATACTTTTGATGTCATACCTAAAAATCCACAGCTAAATCCAATGTTATGAAGGGTTATCCCTATGTTTTCTTCCAAGATGTTTATGGCTTTAGCTCTGAGACTAAGGTAATGAGTCCATTTTGACTTAACTTTTGCATATGGCAGGAGGTAAAGTCCAACTGCATTATTCTGCACATGGCCATTCAGTTGTCTCAGAACTATTTGGTAAAGACTATTCTGTCCCCACCGAAGGGTGTTGGGATCTTTGTCAAAAAATTAATTGGCCATATATGTAGGTAGAGGTTTATTCCTGGACTATTTTGATTCTATTCCATTGATCTGTATGTCTATCCTTGGAACAGTACCACACTGTTCTGACTATTGTGGCTTTGTAGAAATTAGGAAATGTGTGTTATTCAACTTTTCTCTTCTTTTGCAAGATTTTTGTGGCTACTCAGGGTCCTTTGGAGTTTCATATGAATTTGAGGATCATCAATTACATTTCTGCCCCAAAAGCTTGGTAGAAATTTGATAGAGATTATACTCAATCCGTAGCTTGCTTGCATGGTATTGCAATCTTACCAAAATTATGATTTCCCATCCATGAATATGGGATGTCTTTCCCATTTTTTAGGTCTTCTTTAATTTCTCTCATGAATGTTTTGTAGTTTTCAGTGTTCTAAGTCTTTCACCTGCTTGGATAAATTTATTCCTACATATTTTCTTCTTTTTAACACTATTATATATGGAGTTGTTTTCTTGGTTTCCTTTTAGGACTGCTCATTTCATTGTATATAGAAACATAACTGATTTTTGTGTGCTAGTCTTGCACCCTGAAACTTTGCTGAATTCACTGATTAGCTATTTTTGTTTATAATTTTAAGGGAAAGCAGAAACTCCACACCGTTGGAGGAATCAAAATAAAGGAAAAGAAAATGGAATCTGATCAACCTAACAAAAATCTGAAAAGAAAAAAAGAAAATAGGAATGAACTATGAAACATGATAATAAAGAACCTTCATAAAATGACAGCACTAAGGTTAAATATTACTAATCACAATAAATATGAATGATTTTAATCTGTTTGTTAAAAGATCAAAATTAATATTTTGGTTAAAATAAATGAATCCGGCATATGTCATTTATAATAGACATGCCCAAAGTAAAATGACACAGAAGGTTAAAAATAAACAGATATGTCGGGTAAGTAAAAAGCAGACGTGGCAAAATTAGTAACAAATCAAGTACAATTCAGGGCAAAAGCACTGAGGGAACTAAGAGAAATACTTAAGCTGATAAATGATACATTCTACTAAGAAGAAATGACAGACATAAACTTTTATGTAGACTGATAAACCACAGGAATATAAAATGTAAAGGACTGTTAGAGGTACAAAGATGATTCAACAAAATCATAAACACAACAAGACATTAACACTCCTCTTCAAAAATTGATAAATCAATCAGATATAAATCAGTAAGGATACAAGAGCTGAATAAGACGACTCACCCTCTTGATTTCTTCCACTATTTAAAGAACACATATTCTTTTCAAATGTCCCTAGAACACTTAAAAAACATGACAATGTATTAGCTACATAGATAAGCTCAAATTTTTCAAAAGGTAGAAATGATATAGACCACACTCTACTATCTAAATGTACTAACCTAGTTTTTAACAAAAAACAAATAAGGTAGAGAAAGAAGGAATAGAAAAAATTGGAGGGAGGCAGATGCTCTTAAATCCTTGGACCCTTTAGGAGCAATCTTTTTTTATTTTTGAGAGAGAGAGTGAGCACAAGTGGGGGGGGGGCAGAGAGAGAGGGAGACACAAAATCCGAAGCTGGCTCCAGGCTCTGAGCTGTCAGTATAGAGCCCTATGCGGGACCCAAACTCACAAACCGTGAGATCATGACTGTAGCTGAAGTTGGACGCTCAGCAAACTAAGCCACCCAGGTGCCCCAAGAGCAATCTTCTAAATAACTTTTGGGTTAAAGAGGAAACCAAAACCGAAATTACAGACAATGAGAACACTATCTGACAAAACCTGTGAGAAGTGAACAATGAAAAATGTATAACATTTTACCTAAGTAAACTTATCAGAAGGCAAGAAAAACAAACAAACAAACAAACAAACAAAAAACTCAATACTCAACTCAAGAAGCTAGACATGGAAACAAAATAAACCAAAAGTCAGAAGAAAGAGGAATAAAACAAAAATTTTGATAAATTTAAGGAACAGATGGGTGTTTTTAAAAGGCTAACAAAAGGGAAAACCACTGACAAAAAAAGAAAAGAGAGAATACCCAAAAGGGAATGAAAAATATACCGATCCTTTGAAAGTCAATGATAATTCCTTTGTAATGTAGTATAAAGCTAATTTTCATAAATGTTTATTATCTCCAGCTTAATTCTGTTAAATTGTCTAAATTTCTGCTTGATCCTTGGTTTATGAGGTAAAAATGTCTGCTGTGATTGTGATTTGATCAATTTCTTCTTGTATTTCTGTTTCATTTCTGCTTCATCTGTTTCAGAGCTATGTCATTAAGTATTTACAGATTGCTGATATCTTTCTGGGGAAGTATGCCTTTCACAATGTGATGGTTTCCTACTTTATCCAGGTAATGCTTCCAGAAGGTTCTCAGACTGAAATTTGGACTCCACTTCCATCATCCACCCCCATGTTGTATAAGACAAAGGAGGAAGATTCACTGGGGGGGGAATCTATAGCAGTAGGGGAGCCCCACCTTCGAGCCGAGCAAGAAAGGTCCCCAGTGGCACAGCTCGCTGGGACTCAGGATACAGCACAAGACAGGAGGTGGTACCTCACTCCCTGGTGAAGCTTGGCAAGAAAGAGCTCTCAGGAGGACCCAGCTTGTGTCCCCAGAGTTGAGAGGCTCAGGAGGTTTTGGGGAGATGGGAGGATAGCTGGCACTGCCTGAAATGGCAGAGATTGAGAGAATAAAAGAGAGAGACAGGTTGAGAGAGACAGGGACAGACAACAATCTGCAGGTGCGTGGTTTGGCAAGGCAAGGCAAGGATGTGTGAGTGGTCCTGGAGAGCAAGTGAAAGCTGAGGAAAGCAGGGGCTGAAGGCATCTGAAAGGGTCCCACCCAAGACAGCGGCCTGATACGATATGGAGGCCTCGGCAGTAGGTGTACTAGCCGCGGAGTAGGTCATGAGCTGCAGTGTGAACCCCAGCTCAGTGTGCCTCATGGAAAGAACCAGTGTGTGAAAATCGGCTAGAACAGCAGGCATGGATGGTAGGACACTAGTCGGCAAGATGTTCTGACCCTACTTCTTGAGCCCCACCTCGCCCTGCCCGATCCCAGGGTCTCCAGCAGCAGCAGAGGAAGTAGGCGTGGTAGGAAAGGGAACCGACCACCCTCATTCTCACAGCAGGTTCCCAAGGCCATGAGCCGGAAGGAAGGAGTGAGGGATGGATCTCTGCCTTCTTGCACAAGTCCAGCCTGCTGAATAACCTGAGTGACAGCAACAATACCTTGCACTGACACAGGACTTTGGGGTTCCAAATGCTTTTATGTATTTCAAATATTTTTCCCAAAAAATGCTTGAAGTTTCTTGGAATACATAATCAGTGAGTACTGGGTTGTTGGCTTTCTTTCTTTCTCTTTCTTTCCTTTTCTTTTCTTTTCTTTTCTTTTCTTTCTTTGTCTCTCTCTCTCTCTCTCTCTCTCTCTCTCTCTCTCTCTCTCTTTTTCCTTTCCTTTCTTTCTCTTTCTTTTCTTTTCTTTCTTTCTTTCTTTCTTTCTTCCTTTCTTTCTTTCTCTCTTTCTTTCATTTGCAGACAGAATGTTGGCTTTGGGGTTAGTCTGACCTGGGGGAATTCCAGTCACTTACTTGCTGAGGGACCTCTGGCAACTTATCCAAAACTGTCTACTCCTGAGTGTCCTTATCTATGAAACTCCACCTAACCGCTGAGAGAACGACACAAGGAAACAGATGTGAAAACACATGAACAGAAAATCAACATGATCCCCTCCCCCATACCCAAGGAGGGGGAGAAAAGACATCACAGGTGGTAAGCACAACAAGTGCTAAATATCTTTTCCACTTTACAGATGAAGAAACTGAGGTTCAAAAGGGCAAAATGACTTATCCGAAGTCGCACGGGTAGCTTTTATGGAAATAAAGACAGGAAGCCCTATCTGGAGCCAACACGTGCTCTGCCATTATTTGCACCCCTCCCAACACACACGTTAATCCTGGTTAGCCCGGGTCAGTCCTGTTTATGCCTCTTGTCTCAGGGTAATCTTTCATAGCGCCTTCTTTCACCCCCAAATCATCCTGGTTTGGTGGCGCCTGGGTGGCTCAGTCGGTTGAGCATCTGACTCTTGATTTTGCCTCAGGTCATGATCCCAGGGTCGTGGGATTGAGCCCGACACTGGGCTCTGCACTGCATGTGGAGCCTGCTGGAGATTCTCTCTTTCTCTTCCTCTGCTCCTCTCCCCTGCTCGCACTCTATCTAAAATAAAACTTAAAAGGGGCGCCTGGGTGGCTCAGTCGGTTGGGCGTCCGACTTCGGCTCAGGTCATGATCTCGCGGTTTGTGAGTTCGAGCCCCGCGTCAGACTCTGTGCTGACAGCTCTGAGCCTGGAGCCTGCTTCCGATTCTGTGTCTCCCTCTCTCTCTCTCTGCCTCTCCCCTACTTTCTCTCTGTCTCTGTCTCTCAAAAAAAAATTTTTTTTAAATTTTAAATAAAAACTAAAAAAATAAAATTGTCCTGGTTTGGACAATAAATTACACGGCTACCCTATCACCCTACTATTTTCACAAGTAAAATCCACACCCTGTAAGAACATCTCAGTGAAAAGACTGTCATTCAATTCAGTGTTTCCTGGCTCTGTTTTCAAAACAAGGAAACCTTATCCAAGGAAAACCTTATCCAAACCTGAAATCCCATCAATAGGAGCAGGGCACCCAGCGCTATAACTTATTATGTGTACAGCAATTTTATGAATTCAGTGGGGAATGAAATGCAATTTTGTCAGGCTTGTCTGTGTCCATAATGACCAAGCCAAATTAATCATCTTGGATAATACCCCTGTGTCGCCTGTCCCAGAGATGTGTAATAGAATCTTTCTGATTCATGTCTCGCAGTACATCGGAGCTGGAGTATTGCTGCACTTCTGAAAATCAGTACAATTATGTCTTCTTGTTGGGCTATCATTTTCCCGGACTCAAAATGCTTCTTAAAAATAAATAAATAAACAAATAAAAGCTCATACCATATATAAACAAAATGGAAATGAAAAAGCCATATTGTTAAAATTACACGTGGATTCTGGAGGAATGGGAGGGGGGAGTAACATCGTTTTAAGCCTTTATTTACAGGCAGAACTCCCAAGCTGTGTCAAGGGAGTGAAGGAGGGAGTAGAACACTCCCCTGCTGGTGGTTCTGACCCTGAAAAGCTTAGATCAGAGGCATCACAATGTGACAATGGCTGCCAGTCACACTAGCCATGAGGGTTTAAAAAAAATTTTTTTAATTTTTATTTATTTTTGAGAGAGAGAGAAACAGATTGTGAGTGGGGAGTGGTCAAAGAGAGAGGGAGACACAGAATCTGAAGCGGGCTCCAGGCTCTGAGCTGTCAGCACAGAACCCGATGCAGGGCTTAAACTCAAACAGTGAGATCAGACTGAGCTGAAGTTGGATGCTTAACCAACTGAGCCACCCAGGCGCCCCAGCCATGAGTTTTGTTTACTAAAACTCTATCTGGGAACAAACATGATAATCTCCATGTGTTTTTGCTTGAGAAATCATCTGACACTCTGAGCTTGAGGTAGCTTTCCGGACTGATATACCTGGGGGAAGGGGGGGGATGTTTCTGGAAAAATGATCCATGAGTGGTGGAGCTGCCTTCTTTAGGAGGAAACAGTCCCAGCAAGTAGCAAAGCTGAGGATAACTTGGGACCACAGCATTCCAGTTAGGGGGGTGCCTGAGCACCAGGCATCTCTCCATTTTATAGATAAGGAAGTTCATTTTTCCAGTAAGTGGCAGAGTTTCATTTATTTTAATAACATATGTTTAAAATATTTATTCACTTTTGAGAGAGTGAGCAGAGGGGGAGGGGCAGAGAGAGAGGAGGACTGAGGATCTGAAGTGGGCTCCATGTTGACAGCAGCGAACGAGCTCGACGTGGGGCTCAAACTCAGGAACCACGAGATCATGAACTGAGGGGAAGTTGGATGCTCGACTGACTGAGCCACCCAGGCTCCCCTTAATAACATATTTTTTATAATCACCTACCCAACTGCCTCTTTGACAGTTTCCCTTGGATGTCCTAGAGGACAAGTCAGCAAACTTTTTCTGCAAAGGTACAGACAATAAATCTTTTTTGGCTTGTAAGTCATGTAATCTCTGTCATTATTCATCTCTGTTGCTGTAGCATGGAAGTAGCCATAGACAATATTTAACCTAACAAATACAGCTGTGTTCCAATAAAACTTTATTTACAAACAACAAGTAGAAGACCAGATTTGACCTATGGGGCCATGGTTTGCTGAACCCTGTCCTAAAGGTGGTTTCTCTTTCCCATCAAACCTCTCCCATCTAACACACAAGAGTCTTGACTTTTAAAAAAATACATATTCCCCATTCCCTTCACCAGAATGTATATCCTGCTGTAACGTCACTGATTAACCCAGGACCAAGAACAGTGGTTGCACATAGTATGGCCTCAATAAACATTTGCAGAATGAAACAATACATGAATGAATGAGAACCGGGGATTGGACTGCCGTGTTCACACTCGTATCTCTAGCACCTAGAACACTGCCTGACACAAGGTAGCTGCTCAGTAAATATTGTTTTGAATGAATGATTGCATGAATGAATGTACTGACAGCCTGATGTTACGCGGGGCTGGGCTCTTCACCACCTTCCCCGTAAGCTCTAAGAAGTCAGCAAACATCTGAAGTGGTCTTCCCCTTAGAAAGGCTTCTCAGAATGAAACAATGCTCACAAGGGCTTCCTGGTTCCATGTTCTCATCTTAGAAATCATCTTCCTATGAAGGCGCTTGAGTCCCAGCTCTGCCCCTGATGGGCTGTGTGGCCTTGGGAAAGTCACTGCCCCCCATTTTAGTGTTCAGTTACACCACACATGAAAAGAGAGAGTTGGACCAAGGGATTTTTAAACCCAAATTGAATTCACGTATGTGCCATTGGTTTGCAGGTCCACAGGCAGGCATGAGGCAGCACTAATTTTAAAAGCATTTAAAAATGATGAGTAGGCTCTCCAGTTATTTCCGTGTTAAAATAGCTTCTGGAAAAAAAATTATGTCTATTTGCAGCCTTTTTTTCTTTTCCATCTCTACCTTTTGAAAACTACAGAAGTGGCATCATCTAAAAATGTGCTAAGCCAGCTGCCTGAATACGAAGGCGCTGAAGTTTTCAGAGACTGGCCTTTGTGAGTGCTCTAGGCTCTGTGACACACGGCTAAGTAGGCAAGTCCCCCCATCCATGCTGCTCCAGGGACACTGCCCTGCTCAGACCCTTCCAAGGCTCACTGCCTTCAGAGCAGGGTCCCAGTATCTTTCTGGTATATGAGGCCTCCTGGACCAGATCCTGCAATATCACCTAACACCAAGTGTAGTGAGCCCACTGCAGCCCCCAGACAATGCATACTCTGGTATCACCAGACTCCTGGAGATGCTGGACCCTCCACTTGGGCCACTGTCTACCCCCAGATGACACTTGCTCCTGCTCACGATCACCACAACACCCTTGTGCCTTCCCAAGTGGTAGTACCAAGGACTATGCCCAGCACTCTAAGCCTACTCTGAGCAGAATGGAGCAAGGCCTCCTCCTATAGCCTGGACCCCCATGCTCCTGTTAATATGCCCCAAAATCCCCACAGGAAACCCAGAGCTCATCCACTCCCCTAAGGCTATTAAGTGGCCCTCTGTGAACGAAGCTTGTGTAGTCCTGCTTCTCTGCACTTTTGTTCAAATAATAATAATAACAGCAAGCATTTATATAGATAGTGCTTGTGAGGTGCTAAGTGTATCCTTGTTCTACAGACTTTTCATACATCAATTTATTAGTCTTCACAATAACTCTATGAGGCAGGTGCTATTACTCCATTTCACAGAGAAAGAAACAGAGGCACTGAGAGTGAAACTCAATGGAAGTGACACCACTGGGAAGGGACAGAGCCAAGTCCCAACTCAAAAGTTACACTCCAGGGATCTGAATCCCGCTAACAACCACCAATGAGCTCAGGAGCAAACCTCCCTTCAGTCGAGCCTTCCGATGAGGCTGCAGCCCTGATCACCACACGAACTGCAGCCTAGTGAGAGGTCTGGAGCCAGAGGCACCCCGTTAATGCAAACCTGGGTTTCTCACCTATGGGAACTACAAGATGATTAACATGTGTTGTTTTTAAATGTAAAAGTTTAGCTCATGAATTGGTACCCTTAACGACTGTGAGTCTGCACCTTTATAAACAGCAGAGACTAGGCCCCCACATGTGCAATGCAGAGCCTCCGTGTTGATTCTGTCTCCACAGGTAGCTCCTGGCTGCATCCTCTCTCGTTCTCTGATTGCTCCTCTCTGGTGGTCCTCAGGGTGTGCCTACACCTGTGCTCTACCCACCTTGTGAACCCTACTTCCTCTTAATGCTTGAGGGAAACAGTGTACCTTAGGCCCTGCTTCTCAACCCATAATGTGCACACAGATCACCTGTGGAACTTGGTAAATGCAGGTTGTGATTTAGGAGGTTGGGGTGTGACTTGACATGCTGCATTTCCAACAAGCTCCAGGGGATGCTGCAGGTCTGTGGGTCACACTGTGGACAGCAATGTCATAGGCATTAAAAGCATATGCTTTGACCTGGACAGACCATGGTTCAAATTCCAATTCTGTCATATCCTGGCTAGGAGTCCTCAACCTCTGAGAGGTGGAGAAACAGGAACCCTCTTGCACTGTTGGTGGGAATACAGACTGGTGCAGCCACTCTGGAAAACAGTATGGAGATTCCTCAAAAAATTAAAAATAGAACTACCCTATGATCCAGCAAAAGCACTGCTAGGAATTTACCCAAGAGATACAGGAGTGCTGACGCATAGGGGCATATGTACCCCAATGTTTATAGCAGCACTTTCAACAATAGCCAAATTATGGAAGAGCCTAAATGTCCGTCAACTGACAAATGGATAAAGAAGATGTGGTTTATATATACAATGGAATACTACTTGGCAATGAGAAAGAATGAAATATGGCCCTTTGCAGCAACATGGATAGAATTAGACGGTATTATGCTAAGTGAAATAAGTCAGTCAGAGAAAGACAGATACCATATGTTTTCACTCATATGTGGACCTTGAGAAATTTAACAGAAGACCATGAGGGAGGGGAAGGGGGAAAAAAGTTACAGAGAGGGAGGGAGGGAGGCAAACCATAAGAGACTCTCAAATACTGAGAACAAACTGAGGGTTGATGGGGGGTGGGGGAGAGGGGAAAGTGGGTGATGGGCATTGAGGAGGGCACCTGTTGGGATGAGCCCTGGGTGTGGTACAGAAACCAATTTGCCAATAAATTATATTTACAAAAATAAAACAAGGAAAACAATAAAAAAAATAAAATAATTTTTTAAAAAAGACCTACCCAAAGTCACATAATAAATGACAGTTATGTGGAACCCCAAACAGAACCCTGTGTTCTGACTTCCAGGGCAGAGTCTTGAAACTGCAGCTAACCCCACCCTCCTGAGCTCTGGGCCTGGACATGTCTGGGTGTGTGCATGCATAACCCTTGGGTGCTTACATACAAGTCTACACATGTGATCATATGTGTCTGCAGACATGCACAAATGTGTACGTCAATGTGTCTAAACATCAGCACGTGTGCCAGTGGATTTGTGAGAGTTGTCCATTCATTCCCTCCCTCCCTCCCCCTTTTTTAACGCAGCTCCTACTAAGTGTCAGGTCTCTGCTGCCACAATACCAACAGTCTAGGAGGGAGGCAGCCATAAACAAATAAACGCAAATAAAAATGTAATTTGTGTGTGCATCTGTGTATAACAGCCCCAAGGGCTGGGTGCTATTATTCTTGCCATTTCATTGGGGAAACCGAGGCACCAAGAGGTTAAGTAACTTGCCCAGAGTCACAAAGCGATGCTTAATGCGTGAAAAGGTATGTGTCGGCAAGTGTGCCCATATGAGTGCGACATGCACATATGCTCGTATTTGTGTGTGAAGGATTCTTTTCCACAGACATCCTCACATATTCCATAAACAAGATTTCCTGGTACCACAACACAGCATCCCAAAAACACACACATGCACACACACTTTCTTTTCTTAGATGTTCATATTTTCAGTCATTTCCTAAAATTCTGTAGAGAAATAGGAGTGAAGGTCAGGGCCCACAGAGCTGAGTCGATCCAGATAAGCCCATACCACCTGTTTCCCTGGAGCGAGCCATGGCAGGAGCACTTTCACAGTTCATCATCCGTTATGAGGCTAAAATAGTCCTTCCCCTCCCAGCAAGTTAAATAAATTCCCCAAGCTATGAAGGGTCAGTCCGTCCACACCCCTACTGGGAACACACTATACAAGATATCTGGCTAGGTCGCCTTCCCCATCTTACCATGTCTCTAAAAATGGAGACACTGGTGCAAATACCTTGAAATTTTTTTACTCTTTTTTTAAGCACAAGATACCAACAGAAAGGATACAAGTCATAAGTATATAGCTCAAGGACGAATCCTCACGAAGTGAACAGACTTATGTAAACAGCACCATACCAGACCTCTGAAGCCCCTTAAGACTCCTCACTACCCACCCTCAAGCGGGGTAACCACAATTCAGAGTTTTTACCACCACAGATTGGTTTTGCCTGTTTATGTGCTTTAAGTCAATGGAATCATCTAGAATGTTCTGGCTTCTGGTTGTGTCTGGCTTCTTCTCTCAACCTGGGGTTTGTGAGATTCACCCATATTCTTGCATGCGGTTATAAACTGCTGGGTCTTCTATGCTGCATAATACTCCACCGTGTAAGAATATTCTGCGATCATTCACGTAGTCTACTGTGGATGGACATTTGAACTATTTCCAGTTTTGTGCTTTTATGAAAAGTGCCACTATGGACATTCTTCTACGTGTCTTTGGGTGAACAGATGAACGTGTTCCTCTTGAGTGAGCACCTGGGAGCTACATTCCTGGGTCACAGAGCTTCAGACACTGAGAAATGGTTTTCCAAAGTGGCTGTGCTAATTCACACAACAACGTGTGAGGGCACCGTTCCTCCACATTCTTGCCAACTTGGTACTTTCTGTCTTTTCCGTTTTCTACCTTTGGTGGTGGTGGTGGGGAGTAGTTAATACATTTCAAAATGCTTCCTCACCCCTTCTCCTGCCATCCGGCTCACGTTGCCATCCCTGGCAATTGTTAATGAGGCCAGCAGGATGCTTAGAACCAGCACTGCCCCGCATTTATGTACCGCACAGATATAGCCTCTAGCCACGACCCCCGTGCCCCTGAGGGCCACTCTAGCATAGGACACAGCCAGAAGCAGCCCAGATCAACCTCCAAGGCCTGTGCTGTTACAGAACACTCTATTTAAGGTTTTCTCAAGGCGGCTTCCAAGAAACCATCCCTCACAAAGCAAAGCCAGACTTCCTCAAGGCACTCCTTCCCCATCTCCAAAGCCAACAGTCGTTCACACGGCCCACCTCCCCATCCTCGCCCCGCCTGACACACCTCCCCGTCAAGCACCCCAGCTCCCCCAGGTTCCTGGGAGCCACCCTCCCAACGGCTCAGTGCCCCTGGGTGCTTGTACAGACTGTGCCACAAGGCGCACAGGTGCATCTGAGCTGAGGGCTCCTGGGCTGGATTTGTGTTTACCTGAACCACCAACCTCATCTTGTTCATTCCACCCCGGTCCTACGTAACACACACATTCACAGAAAATTAGAGCTACTCAACATGTTCCCAGCTCCTTCACTAGTTCACTTTTCTTCTCTAAACTGTAAATTCTAAAATCAACAACAAAAACTTTACCAAGCTCTGATATAATCAGCACTGGCCAGGCTGGCTACCTTCTACCCACTTAACCAGTCCGCTCAACCAGCCTACACTTACTTAACTAGTCTAACTAAACTAAACTAGTTAACTAAGCTACACCTATTTCTGGCTTTCTTAACCTGCAAGGAAGGGAGTAATACTCCCATTTTACAGAGATAGAAAGCAAGCCCAAGAGAGGCTAAGTACTTTGGTCAAGGCCACACAGCAAGAACAAGGCAGAAGGAGGAGTCACACACAGACCATAGGCCTGCCACTCACTCTCACCTGAGCCCCTTGCGCTCCACACTGTCCAAAGAGGATGCCAGGCCCAGCATGGGTAACCACCTCACTCACACCTGGACTTTTGTTCCTCATCAGAGCCAGGGGCTGTGGGTATATGAGACACAGAGAAATCGGCTGTCTGGACCACATGAAGGCCTTTTAATGTTAATGAGATGTGAATCAAGGAGGCTTAAATGGCCCAGCTGTTCCCTGGCACACTGGGCTGGAGGTCTAATGGAGGGGGCTGGGAAGGGATCACACACCTTTGGTGAGCTGGTAACTGCCAGGAGGCATCTACTGTTTTTGTTATTTGAGGGGGAACATTTCTTGGCACATTTTAAAAACAAGATAGTTCCAATATCATCTTTTCAATTTCAACCCTTAACATAATTTGATTTGTATTAGATAAAATAGCTGACTGGCTCCTTGCTGATATCTCTGATGCCGCATTGACTCCTGGGTTCACCACACACCCTACGTGGATGACCTTGGGCAGGCTGTTTTATCTTCCTGAAAATCAGTTTTCTTCATCTGTAAGATGGATACTTTAATAGCACCTCATGCAACTGTCATTTGCCATGGACCAAACACTGTAATAAAAAGTCAGGGTATAAATACATTTTATTTACTTATTTCTCCCTGCATCACTCTGAGGAACTTCTAAAGACAAAATTGACGTTCAGGAAAGCTGGATGATTTGTCCAAGGTCATCCAGTCATGAAACTGGAAGACCATAATCTCAGCCCAGGTCTGTCTGTCTTCTCATGTCATTACCCTTATAACCCATCTGACTACCAGCATCTGTTTACTGTCACCAGTGGTGGGCTGGAACCCTGCTCAGAACCACTGACCACCATCTCCAAGGGTCCCTTAGCATTGGTGCTATGTGGGGAGGGGAGCTCTGGCTTGTTGGACAGACCAGTGTCCTTCCTAGAGACTCAAATAGGAGGTGGAGGAAACCAATCCATTGGCTACAGATATAACCTAAAAGGTCTCTCAGAGACACCCATTCAGACTCTCATTCACAGACACAAAAAACAGGGCTCAGGGAGGACAAATGACCTACCCAAGAGCACACAGTGAAAGAGGCTGAAGGGGGCCATAACCAGGCTCCTGACCCTCCAGAAGCTAAGAACCCTGCACCATTTTGGAAAGGTCTCGCATCTGGCTCTCTGGCTCTCACATCTGGATGACAGGGTTAGCTTTCTTGTTTTTGTTTTTTGTAATGTTTATTTATTTTTGAAGGAGAGAGGGACAGAGTGTGAGTGGAGGGCGGGGGGGGGGGAGGGCAGAGAGAGAGGGAGACACAGAATCGGAAGCAGGCTCCAGGCTCTGAGCTGTCAGCACAGAGCCCGACGCGGGGCTCGAACCCACAAACCGCTAGATCATGACCTGAGCTGAAGTTGGACGCTCAACCGACTGAGCCACCCAGACGCCCCCAGGGTTAGCTTTCATTTAGCAACAAACAAATGTGTTAAACCAGAGGGCTCTCCCACACTCCCCAGCAAAGACCCAGGCCCTATAGAAGATGCTGAGTTCAAGGTGGCTGAGAGTGGGAGAGGGGTGCTGTTTTAAAGAAAATCCTTACATTTCCAACCCACTGCTGTTCCCTCCCCCAACCCATAAACTTCCTGCACCATCTTCATTGTTTCCATCCCATTTAGAGAGAGGGAACGTTTCCAGGGATTCAATTTCTCTCATAATAGTTGGAAGGAAACAAAACTATATGCTGTAAACATTCACCGCATTGTATGAAAAATATCTTTACTACAGGGGAGGTGTGGTAAACGCAGACCAAGATACCCCACCCCCAAGCCCGTTCCCTAACGCCTCTATGCCTGCGCCCTCAAATATTTAAACATCTCACAGCCAGGAATGCAGAGCTTTAAAGTGAATATATTTTTAGCCACTGGAATGCAAAATGAAGATCTGTGAGGTGTAAGTACCAACTCCTTCTCAGCGGTTTTCTCTCAATGAAAACAAGAGAGGCTCGTCCATTTTTCTAAGCACGTGTGTAGGACTGATGAGGGAAGGCTCATTAGTTCAGTCTGACATATACTCAATTCTCTCCATACACATAGGATGGGTTTTTTTTTTCCCCTCCTTGCATTTTATTCTCCAGCTGCGAAATGATATTAAATTTCATCAGATTTGAACAAAATCTATGGTCTTGAAACAGTTTCCTTCAAGGCCCCCTCATATTTATTCAGAATTCATGAATCATGTTCCGATAACACAACCATAATTATTTTTAAAGTGTGATGTTTGTGGCTTTAATAGGAAATGCTTGCAAAAGGCCTTTTCTCTTTGATTGTTTGTAATCTTAGCAGTAATCACTGCCGGTCCCTTCTCGGCACCACGGCCAGCGAAACACAATTTCATTTTAATATGAATCGCGAGCTCTTCACCCAGGTTTTAATTAAAGCAATAAAAGCCGTGTCTTCTCTGCCCTTTACCATGTACACAGATTCAGAGGCCAGAATCTTAGATTTGAACAGTGACAGGAGGGAGGCCTGCCTCAGGTGCATTTACTATCCGTGCATTTACTCCCAGCACATTGTTTGGTTGGTTGGTTCAAAAACACTCAACCACCTCCCTGTCTCTCTGCTCTGCAGTTTTCTCATCTGTAACATGGGATAGCAACAGTAGCTACCTGATAGAGTTCATGGAAAACACTTAGCTCCAGTGCCTGGGCCCACAGAAATGCACCACGAAAGCAGCAGCAGCAGCAGCAGCAGCAGCATGGGCTGGGAAAATCCCACAGACCATCTACCCTCATCATTCACGTGAGGAATAGGCTGGGAGAGATAACAGAGGTGAAGGAAACGGAGCAGACAGAGCCCGGAACTCAGAGCTCTGGGCTTTCCCCCCATTCTGGGCATCCTACGCCATCCCTTGCTGGAAGGAGGCTGTAGGCGTGACTGAGACCAGCTCTGGTCTTCTGGGTTCCTGGTTATACCATCGGCCCCCTCTAGGCCTATGCTTGATAGAAGTGGTAAGCGAAACAGACCAGGCATCCCTGGGGATCTACGAAGGAAGCTGGCCGCACACACACACACACACACACACACACTGGTGTGCAGACCCAACGGCAAGAATCTGCTTCACTCAAAGTCCTTGCGTGTCTGTTGTGTGCCGGGTGTGGTGCGAGGCACCGCAAGGCCTCATTTGGTAGCGTGGGAATCTTGGCCTTTAAGACAGAATTCCACCACCGCACTCGCTCTGCTGGAACGTTAGGAAGGGGTGCAAAAGAAGCAGCGGCAGGCAGGGCCCACCCTGGACACTGCTCACACCTGGCAGTGCTGAGGGTTGGTGGTGCTGACCGTGTTCCATGGGTCCTAGAGTTCCCCAGGGAGCACCTCAAACGTGAGCCCCCTGAACCTCTCACTTCGCAAATTGTCCCTGGACCCACTGGGATTCCTACTCTAAGAATAAAAAATTCCCTACCTCCCCAGAGCTTCTTAGAACATGCCTTCTGCTCACTTCCTGTCTCCTCTGTGGATGAGCTGTCCATCCCCCACTGCTCACACACGTCAGGCTGGAAGGCAGGCTTGACATCCTCCTCCCTCTCCACTGCCCCACCTGGACCACCATCCATGTTCCCCGCAAATCCCACCCCACCCCACTCAGCTCCATCAGCATCCGGCCCCACGTGCTGCTCACACACCTCTGCTTGTCCCCCTAGCCAACAGGCTCCCAGCCTTTGGCTCCGGGTGCCAGAGGGCTTCCCATCAACCCCACCTCGGCTTCATCCTGGGTCCCTCCAGCTCAGACACCATGCTGATGCTGGGCTTGCTCCACTCAGTGTCAGCTGCCCACTCTCCAGACACACCCGGGACCCCAGCAATGCCCACAGCTGCTTCTCTCAGAATCATCACCCACTTTCCACTCCATGACTAAGATGTCCTCACTGCCCAGGTCCCCCTTACCCAGCTTAGATTCCCCAGTCCTTCATTTCAGTCTCTCTTTTGCAAAAAAAAAGCTTGAGTGTCCTTCTGGTACACCTGCCTGACAAATCCCCACTGTGGATCCACCCATCTGTCTGCACCCATAGCACCCGTGCCAAAAGCTCAGCCTCCCACAGGCCACACAAATATCCCAGACCTTCTCTACCCCCTCAGACCTCTGGCACCCTGACTCAGCAAGTGACCTGCCCACCAATCTCTTGGAGAAGACAGATGCTTTCAGGTGCAGCATCCTCTCTTCTGGGCAACCCTCTACAGAGACACACATTCTTTCCCACTTTGTCCCCACTCTTGGCTAGGGCCACAGCTTCCACCTCTTGGCAGGACCCGGCCCCTCCCACCTTCTCCCAAAGCTTAAACCATCAATTAACTCTTCCCTCCCCTGAACGCCAAACTTTACCCTCTCTCTTGGATGCCTTCCATTGGCAATGAAACATTCTAAAGACTCTCTTGTCTTCAAAAAAACAGAAAGTCCCTCCTTGGGAATGCAAGTTGGTACAGCCACTCTGGGAAATAGTATGGAGGTTCCTCAAAAGGCTAAAAATAGAACTACCCTACGACCCAGCAATTGCACTGTTAGGCATTTATCCACAGGATACAGGTGTGCTGTTTCGAAGGGACACATGCAACCCCATGTTTATAGCAGCACTATCAACAATAGCCAAAGTATGGAAAGAGCCCAAATGTCCATCGATGGATGAATGGATAAAGAAGATGTGGTCTATATATACAATGCAATATTACTCAGCAATCAAAAAGAATGAAATCTTGCCATTTGCAACTACGTGGATGGAACCGGAGGGTATTAAGCTAAGTGAAATTAGTCAGTCAGAGAAAGACAAAAATCATATGATTTCACTCGTATGAGGACTTTAAGAGACAAAACAGAGGAACATAAGGGAAGGGAAACAAAAATAATATAAAAACAGGGAGGGGGACAAAACAGAAGAGACTCATAAATATGGAGAACAAACTGAGGGTTGCTGGAGGGGTGGTGGGAAGGGGGGATGGGCTAAATGGGTAAGGGGCACTGGGGAATCTACTCCTGAAATCACTGTTGCACTATATGCTAACTAATTTGGATGTAAATTTTAAAAAATAAAAAATAAAACAAGTTTAAAAAAAAAGTCGCTCCTTTGGAGTCCTCATCCCATCGCCCTAACGGCCCTTGCCCTGGTCCTGCACAGCCAGACTTCACATAAAAGCTGTCTACACACACTGTTTACATCCTTAATGCAGGCTCCCTTCTTCATCTACCCTGGGACCTGCATGAAGCCCACTACACATCAAAGCTGCCTTTTCTGAGATCCAGGATGACTTCTTGTTCTTAAAACTATTGGACGCATTTCAACTTTTATCCCAACCAATCCCTCAGAATCATTTGACCCTCTCCTTCTTGTTTACATTTTATTCAACTTTTTGAAATAATCATCCCTACAGTTAAAAACCCCTAAAATCTAAAAAGGTACAATGAAAAGTCTTTCCATCCCTGTCCACCTGCCCAATTTGCATCACTCACACACACACACACACACACACACACACACACACACAAACATACATACAAATGTGAACACACACATATAGGCACACACACAATGTACAAAGCCACTGTTATTAGCTTCCAGAGTTACTTTAATCATATACAAGCACCTAGAAACACATTCTCAGTACCCTTTCTCACAAATGGTAACATACTGTACTTACTATTGGCCACCTTGCTTTTTTCAGTAAATAATGTATCTAAAGAACTTCTATATCTATTCACTTTCTTCTTTCTTTATAGCCATACAGTATTCCACTTGATAGATGTACGTAATTTATTGAACTACTCTCACATTGTTGCATATTTGGGTTGTTGCCAATATTTTGCCATTATGCCAATACCAAAAATGAGTAATCTTGAGGCCATCACTTCTCATATAAGCAAATATATCTGTGGGAAACACTTGCAAAAGGGAAATTGCCGGGTTAAAGGTCAATGCATTTGTAATCTTGATAGATGTTGCCAATTTGCTCTCCATAGGGTTACACCAATTTACTCTGCCTTCAAGCAATGTACAAACTGCCTCTTTCCCCACAGGGCTACAACAGAGTATATTACCAAACCTTTGGACTTCTGTCAAAGAGGTGGAAAATGGTAGTTTTGTTTCTCTTACGAATTTTAGCATCTTTTCATAAATGTAAGGTCCATTTGCATTTCCTGTTCTGTAAACTATTGGTTCATATCTCCCACTTGTTTTTCTACCAGGGTTTTGAATTGATTCCTGGGAACTCTATATATTTATATTGTGAGTTGAAAATAATTTTGCCCAATTTTTCATTTGTCTTTTGACTTTTTTAGCCATACAAAAGTTGTTTCACATTTTTATTTGTGGTCAAATATTTAAGTCTTTTCTTCTAAGACGTTGAGTCATAGAAATGTCTTTCCCACTCCAAAGCTGTAAAGTATACCTTAAAGGCTTTTTTTTCTGGTGCCTTTTGGTTTCCATGAGTACATATAAATCTTTGATTTATTTAAAAGTTATCCTTTGACAGGGAAGAAGCTGTGGATCCAACATCGTTTTTCCCCAGATTCCTGACCTCCATCTCAGAACACTGTGTGTGCCCTAGGCTTCTAAGCCTCCATGTTCTCCTCCTGTTTCTCTGGTCTACTTCTCAACCTATTTCACAGTCTTCTCCTCCACTTTGCTTTCAAATATTGGAGCTCAACATTTAAGACTCATTGGTCCTCTGCTCTTCTCTGTGGTTCTCACTATTCTCTTTCTGTCTTTGCAAATTTGATCCTCACCATGGGCTAAGAACTTCCAAGTTCACTTCCCTAGAAGTTCCAGACTTGCACAGCCTTGGACATCTCCCCTGGGAGGAGTGTCTCAAAAGTAACATGTCCAAGTCTGACCTTGTGAAACCTGCACCTCCCCAGGCCTTCTCCCACTCACAAAAATGATACCACCATCTGGAAAGTGCACTATGCTAGAAGCCTGGGAGACATCCTTTACTCCTTCATTTCTCTCTCCCTCTAGATCCATCCATTGTCAAGATGTACCAACTTTATTTCCAAAACAGATCCCAGATCCATCCACTTATTTCCATCTCCTCTGCTTCTACCACCAAAGAGGACAACACCATCCTTCATTTACCCTCCCATGTCTCTCTGTATCCACTCTTGCCATTGAGAGCTGTTAAAACCACTATTTGATCATGTTATTCAATATCAATCTCTCTTTCTCACTAACAAAGCCCAGTGACTTGCTTTGACTAATAGAATGTGATGAATGTAGTCATGTGCCAATTCTCTCCTCTCTCCTTTCCCTCCCTCTCTTTCTCTCTCTCTGTGTGTCACACACACACACACACACACACACACACACACACACACACACAATGTCCTTTCAATAATTCTTAGCATGAAGTCAGAAATGTTCAGCAGAAGTCATATTTACAGCCATGAGAGTGGAAAATTCTACCTACAGCCAGGAAGGGTGGACTGAGGAGGTGACATTTTCAGCACCCCTGGAAGAACAAATAGGCATTTGTTGGGTGAAAATGGCTAGGAGATTCCTATCAGAATCCATGCATACAAAGGCATAGAGCTATAAATGAGCATGAGAGGTGACCAGAGATTCGTCTGTGTAACCAAAGCATTATTTATGATAAGAAAACCATGGAAATAAGTCCCAGCTAGTTTTATGAAACACTGGTAGTTTATATACTATCTTAGGTTAGATTCCCTTGAAGTAGAGACTGAGATGGGGATTCCTATGACACTGGCATTCCTTTTGAGAAGTGACTCAGAGGGGACGGGAGGGAAGCAGGACAGAGCAGGGGAAGGAGCTAGGCAAGGAGGCCATAGTTGTAGAAACTGCTCCCTGCTTGAGATAAGGACCTTCCTGGTCTTCTAGGCCATCCCCCACACCCCTCCCCGTTCACAGTTTCCATCTGGCAGAGGCCAATTCTCCAGAGAAGGGGCAGCTGTGAATAGTTACCGGCCAGCATTCACAACAGCTGGGTGAGGGGTGCCCCAGCCTGGTGACGGGAATCCACAACACTCACACTAGGTACTTATAACACCCTCGGAGGCAGAAGTTCTCCCATTTGACAGAAAGCTGACACGGCTTGCATAGGGTTAGAGTGGGCATCTGGCTGGGATGTCCAAGAGCTGGCTTTGAATCTAGGTCTGTTGAGCCCACGGCCCAGTTCTTTTCCTCTTCACCCTCATCCCAGGAAGAGGGAGACTCTTCCCAGCATCACATAACCAGGAAACATTATCCTTGTAACTCCTGACCAGGGTCTGCTCTCAACAGGGAGAAAAGCTGATCTCTACCAGGCCTTCCCCTCCCAGAAGCTGCTGATGAGCCAGAGCCATGCCTGAGAAGTGCATCTCAATCTCAGACCACCCAGGCAGGTCTGGTGCAAAAGAAACACAGGGTCCAGGGAGGGGGAAAGGGGATACTGTATGAAAGCTAAGGCAGCCAGGCAGGAGTTTTGTGGAAACTTGCAAAAACTAAACAACAAAGGATGCATTTGCAAAAGAAACTTCGAGCCCCTAAGAGCTGGTTTGAAAATTTTTAAAGGGGGCACAGCTGGCTGATATATACCCCATAGGAACCTGTGTCTCCAATCAAGTTTCTAAATAAAGAAGATGGTGTTTCAGGAGAAGGTTACATTAAAGAGCAGGTTTTTTAACATGACGAAATTGTACGTTCAGAAAGCAAACGTCTCCCAGAAATGGCTTCCTGCCTATATCCAGAGCTTTGCACATAAGTGCCCAATAAACATTTGCTGAATAGGTGAAACTTACATTTAACTGTATTTATAAAATTCATTTTATGCCATTTAGAGTGTTTGTACTCTGAATCCGCTATTGGCGAGGAGACCCTCATTTTGCCCACATGTTTATGTCAGTCCCCCCATGACTAGGACCATATAATTCCTGCAGTTGGTGAGTACCACACCATGACAGGGTGTTCATGTACATATGTGAGTGTGTGGGTTCAGGCAAGCACTCCAGGGAAAAGACTGGATGAAAAAATTAAGAAGTAGGGGTCCTGGAGCCCCACCAAGCCACTGCTGTTCTCCAGTAAAATCAGCACGAACAACATACCATGTTCCCTGTAGGTGGCAGTTTGTTAAAAGACCACGATACTTTTCAGCTCCTCCCATCAAACAGGTGGGATCTATTTCACCATTCCTTGAGTCTAGACTGGCTTTCTGACTTGCTTTGACCAATAGACTGTGCTAGAAGTAGTCATGTGCCAGTTCTAAGCCTAGACCTCAAAAGGTCTGGCAGCTTCTGCTCTTGCTACTCTGGGAACCCTTCTCCAACCACATGAATAACCTCAGGCTAGCCTGCCAGGGGGTGTGGAAGAGAAGTGAGTCTCCATACCAACCAGCCCACAGCTGACCTGGTGGCTTACAGCTGCCACTTACATGGGTCCTAGCCATGACCGGATGAGCCATCCAGCTGAACCCAACCAACTGCCAACCCCTGGAACTATGAGCTAGACAAATGTTTGTTATTTTAAGATGCTGAGTTTTGACATGCTTCTTTTTTAAAATTTTTTTAATGTTTATTTATTTTTGAGAGAGAAAGAGAGAGACAGACAGATAGAGCATGAGCAGGGGAGGGGCAGAGAGAGAGGGAAACACGGAATCTGAAGCAGACTCCAGGCTCTGAGCTGTCAGCACAGAGCCTGACGTGGGGCTTGAATCCACGAACTGCGAGATCATGACCTGAGCCAAAGTCGGACGCTCAACTGGAGGCACCCCAGTTTTGACATGTTTCTTATGCAGCAAAAGCCAACTGGCACAGTGTAAGAGTCTAGACTATAATTGCTAATCTGTTCACATCCAGGTTGGCTCATGGCACCAGGGGTACTTAGTTAATCACGGGGAATCCTGATGTTTTCTTTATAAACTGCTAAGTTAAGGAGACTCTGAGTGACAGCACACAAGACTTAAAGGGATCCTTGGGGAATCCAACGACCTCATTTCACTGTCAGGGAAATTTAAGTCCAGAAAAGAGAAGGGGCCACATTTACCCATTACGCAAACCCTTCCTGAGTGCCTTCTACGTGCCAGGCTTTGTAACACATTGGGGGACACAACAGTGAACGACAGACTGGATCCTGCCCTCACGGAGGGCACAGTCTAATGTGGAAATCAGATGTTTACCAAGTCGTCACACAGATAAGATAAGCAGGCCATCACAAACAATGACAAATGCTATGAATTAACAGCACATGGTGCCACGAGAGAGAATCAAGGGGATGGGACCTAATCTGGATTTCAGGGTCACCAACAGCTTTCTGAGAAAGTGACATTTAGGCTGAAGCAAGTTGGTGGCAGGTGTTGAGTGGGAATGGAGTGTTCCACAGACACAGCAAAGTGATGTGTGGAGCTTTGAGCCCCAGCTGTCCCACTCCCTGGATGAGCCAGTCAATATCCTGAGGCTCAGCTTCCTCATCTATAAAATGGGATTAATGGCAACCTAGTCGTTCTCAAGACTGTTGTGAAATAACCAAGGAAAAGGCTTTGCAACCGTGAGATGCTGGGTAGGCAGGTGAGGGCGCAGCTGTTAACAGCTTGTTGGGGCACTAATTTGCCCTGTGTCTCCTCTCCAAAGGACTGCACGCCCCTCCCAAGCCTGGAGCAGACACGGAGCCCCACCTTCCGTTCTCACGGGGGTATAGCGCCAACACTCTCCATCAGGGTTTAAGCCACACTGATCCCACCATGCTATGGCTCTGAGAGCCAGGGCTCAGCGTGTTAGCAAGATGCACCTGAAACACTGTGAAAGGGCTCAGATAAGATGTTCAGGAGGAAGCTCTGCTCTTTTGAGACAACCACGTTTCCAAGCTGATTATGGACAATTAAATGACTTCAGTGGTCTCTTCCAAAATGAGCATTTCCAGGACCTGGAGTCTTGCCCAGCAGAGTGTCTTTTAGGTTGGCACGAGTCAGTGCAATAGAAAAGCTCTGCAGCAGCACTGTGATGCTCATGTGGTCACAGGCCAAAGAAGGGGCATGGCATGGTGGCCCCAGCATGCACACCTGCCATGGCAGGGGAGGGGGTTGCAGCACCCTGCAGCGGAGCTGAGAGTATCTTCCCTGACTGGCAGTGCGCCCCTAAGGGCAACAGGTCCATGCCTTACTCATCTGAGTCTGCCACTGGACCTGTCACATAGGAGGGCACATAAATGTTTGTGAACTAATAGCATTCTGGCTCCCCAGCTAGAAAATGTGGGCCCAGCCACCCAATTTGGACTGCCACAACCATCACTGCTGCACAGAGGATGGAGGTCAGCTCCAGGGACAGGCTTGTCCTTCAGCTTGCCAAGTTCCTCTGCACCCTGAGCTGCTGCCACACTGCAGGCACCACTGCCTTAAGGAACCATCCTCCAGGTTGCCACAGTCTGCAGTGAGGACCCTCCCCAGCATCCCAGTCTGCAGTGAGGACCCTCCCCTGTATCCCAGTCTGCAGTGAGGAACCTCCCCAGCATCCCAGTCTGCAGTGAGGACCTCCCCAGAATCCAATCTTGCAGTGAATACCCTGCCTGGTGTCCCAGCCTGCAGTGAGGACCCTCCCTAGCATCCCAGTCTACAATGAGAACCCCCCAACATTACAGTCTGCAGTGAGACCCTCCCCTTATCCCAGTCTGTAGTGAGGACCCTCCCCTGAATCCCAGTCTGCAGTGGGGACCCACCCCAGCATCCCACTCTGCAATGAAGACCCTCCCCAGCATCCCAGCCTGTAGTGAGGATCCTCCCCAGAATCCCAATCTGTGAATACCCTGCCTGGTATCCCAGCCTGCAATGAGGACCCACCCTAGCATCCCAGTTTACAATGAGAACCCCCCCCCCCCATAACATTCTAATCTGTAGTGAGGACCCTACCCTGTACTCCAGCCTACAGTGAGGACCCTCCCCAACATCCCAGCCTGCAGTGAGGACCCTCCCTCGCATCCCAGTCTACAATGAGGACCACCCCCCCAACATTCCAATCTGTAATGAGGACCCTCCCTGTATCCCAGTGTGCAGTGAGGACCCTCCCCAGCATCTCAGCCTGCAGTTAGAACCTCCCCAGCTGCAGTTAGAACCTCATTCCAGGCTGCAATGAGGATGCTCCCGGATGAAAGAAAATTTAACTTCTGGAGACCAGACTCAGTGGAAATTCATATTCTAGCTGGCATCTGGGACTCCCAGAGGGCTAGGGACCAGGACAGCCTTGCCTAAGGATGACTCCGTTTCCTTCAAGAGCAGGGAGGACTGCGGAGGAAGCCTCTGCTCTCCTCCCTGTGTACCACACCCCGCGATCCCCCCCAGTGGCACTAGACAACTCTAGGTGGGCAGGAGAACTCTGTGTGCCTTTACATGGGTGTGTGTGCCTCCGTGCCAGTGTATGTCCCATGGGTGCTGCGTCGTGGCAAGAGGCCTCACTACAGCTGAAAATTTCTCCTCTGTGCACCGGGAATGTGGGTCACACCTTTTGAGTTTTACCAAGTTTTCAAAGGTGCTCACTTTAAGCCAACAGTAGCCAGGTCAGTGATCTATAGAAAATACTGTAGTCCCAGTTGGACTGTCCCTTTTAAGGGGACTCCTGATATTAATCATTGTGAGAGAGGACAGTAGTGGGCTATGCCCCGCTGCTCTGCACCATCCCAGCCCCACCCTGGAGCAGCTGAGCTCCAGCCAGCTCCAGGCTGGACCCCCACACAGGGAGGGTGGAGCACCCACCTGGCTGGTCGATAGCAGCTCTGGGTTCCCGTCACTCATCCCCACGTAGGCACTGTCACCATCAAACTGGAACAGAGAAAGAGAGAGAAGCGGGTCTGAGTAAGGTTTTCAAGAAGGCCCCTGGAGAAGCCCAAGTAGGTCAGGGGACTGAATACACTGAGGGGGGCAAGGTCTGTCTGTGGGGCCTAGAGAAGCAAAGTTCCAGCCCAAGATGCTCAAATCCCATTTCAGCAGGATTCCCTCTGGGGTGAAACGAGCAGCCCCTGTCCTGTGGCCCCTGTGGGCTTGGATTAGCACCATTAATCACAGTTAGGATGAAGAGAGGAAAACCCTTCTGCCCTGTCCATAGATGCAGCAGCTGTTCCTTGTCAGATACTGAGCTCCCCTTCCCTCGAAGTATGCAAATATCTCTCTTGGTCAAAATGACATCAGACTATCAGCTAGAGCTAGAATTCCACATGATGGAGACAGACTGAGGTCTTCAGAGCCCTGGGGGTCATGACACTTCCCCCAGACATGCCCTCCAGGTCTTACCATCCTAAGAAGCTTTGCCCCCCTCACATTTGCCCTTCAGGCCACCCGTGTTCACAGGCAGAGAGGACTGTGGTAGAGACCACACATAGAAACTGCAATCCTGTGTTCTGAGAAGCTGCCAACTCTGGATTCAGAAAGATCTCCCTGCAGTAGGAGGAAGATATAGTGGGAGAAGTGTGGGTTTTGGGGCCACTGGCTGTTTCCCCTGATGCGTGATCTTGAGTAGGGGTCTGAACTTCTGAGGTCCCTCATCTGTTTAATGAGGATAATGACAGTAGTCTCCTCTCCATGGGGTGCTTCACAGAAACGTGGAGCACTTAGCTCATTTCCAGTAAGTTCTCTTCCATTGAGATAGGTGTCTTGGATCAGGTTCCCTAAATTTGGAGCCTAAGACCAGGATTCAAATGCATGTGATTTTTGAGAAGTGCTCTTTAGGAAACTATGAGGGAGGGAAGGAAGCAGGACAGGGCAGTGGAAGTACCTAAGCAAAGATACAATCTCAGCTGGAGGCCTGCTGTAGCCTGATCCCAGGGGGGGCTGTGGGGCATGAATTGCACCACGGAGTTAAGTCAGTCACTGGCTGTGGGCTGCCCTTAGGGGACAGGGGAAGGCATAATCTTCTGAACAGGGCAGTCCCCATTTGGCCAAGGACAGTTCCCCAGAGAATTGTGCCAGTTGTGAGCCATTTGCAGCCAATGTTCCTAGCAGATGGGAGATTGCTGTGCAGGCTAGTAAAGGGATCCTGTGTTCTGGGTGGGGCCCCAATGGCAGCTGGCCATTTTATTTTAATTGAAAATTTAATTGTTTTATTAGGTTATATTCACATGGTTCAAAATTTCCAAAGCACAAAAAGCAACAGAGTGAAAAGTCTGCTTCCCACCCCACCTCCCAGCCATCCAACGCTCCTCTCCAGAGGCTACCACTGTACCTACAAGCTTCCTTTATATCCTTTCAGAGATGGTCCACATGTATACATGTTAGAGCAGTTTCTTTCACATAAATGGCAACATACTATACACACTGTTTTGCACCTCATTTTTATCCTAGCAACACATCTTGGGAACTTGTTTATATCAGAACATAATTCTGTCTTCTGGCACCTAGTATTCCATAGTATGGATATAACAGATATATTTAACTAGGTGAGCTCACGGGCAATTGAGCTGTTTCTAGTCTTTCCCTGTTCCAGCAGTGCGCTCACGAATCATTTCGCATGGGTGTGAGTTTATCTGTAGGATTAGTTTGAATAATAATAACAGGTCCAACTGTGTGTGCATTTGTAATTTTGATAGGCATCGCCAAGCACCTTCATGGAGACTGTAAAAATCGACCCTCCCACAATCACGCACAAGACATCTGGACCCTTGTCACTCAGAGAGGCTTTCCTCAACAACTGGCTCTGATGCCAGCCTCCTACCTGTGTGGGTCCTGCGAGCCCACCACCACTATCCTTCCCGATTCCCTTGCCCTGCTCTACCTCATTCTTTGCTCCATAGACCCTTTTACTTTCTAGCGTTCTATATCATTTACTTATTTACCATGCTCGTGGCTTATAGTAGATTCCCCCTGTTAAAACTGAGGCTTTCAAAGGTCAGGGACCTTAGTCTTGCTACCTCCTAAGCACCTAGAATAGTGCCTGGCACAAAGCAGAAAGTAAATTATTGCTTGTTGAATGAATGAATGAATGAATGAATGAATGAAGCAACCACTGCACCATTCATATTGTCTTTTCCTAGTGCAGTCTCCCCATCAAGGCAGTAGGATTGATGGCTATTCCCAAATGTCTTCCCGGCATAGGGATGGGCAGAGTCCCTCAGTGACTGCAGGATTAACAAAAGAAAAGGCTGCAGCATGCCTAGAGCCCCAAATGCAGGGCTCCATCCACCACATTGCACCTTGAGCTCACACTTCAAGGCCCTGCTCAGAAATCACCTCCTCAGGAGGCCTGCCATGCTCTCGCCTCCTCTGGCTGTCTCTCTTACAATACAGATTATCTCCACATCTGTCTTCCGCCCCAGAGTGGGAGCAGCATGGAGGCTAGAACTGTGTCCGGTCATCTCCAAACCCCCAAGCACATGGAACAGGCTGGCATCAGAAGGGACTAAGCTCTTGGGTACTTTCTGATGTGTCACCATGGCCATTTGTTACTTTTATAAAAGTAGAATGTTTTTCAAAACCACACGTAATTTATAAGTATGTCCTAAAAGAAAGAATGACTAGAAATGGAGGGGGACTAGAGTTTAATCAGATATCTGAAATATTGATAAAGCAACAGTAATCAAACAGTATGGCAGAGGTTAAAAATACAGGAACATGTATCAAAGAAGCAAGGGAAAGCTGTCCCCCCAAAGCCCGAGAAACAGCCCAGTTATTAACTGCTGACTACAACGGAATCACCACAAAAGGAGGAACCCGTCTGCTCTCCCCAATGCACACAACAGGCGCTCAACAAATATTTGGTTAATGAATGAATATGCTTGGCACTGAGCAAAATACTTTCCATAAAAGATCTTATTTCATCCTCAGAACAACCCAGTGAAAGCAGGTATTATTTTCCCTGTTTAAAACCAAGGAAACAGGTTGGAAGGATTAGCAGCTGCCTCAAAATTGCACACTTAGTGACAAGCTGGGCTTCACAGCTTCTTGACAGCTTCTTCACAGCTTCTTGTCTGCTTCTTTGGTTTGGTTTCTCCCACTAGGCTGGAAGCTCCTCAAGAGGGGGGATCGAGGCTTTGCTGCACCCCACTATGGAACCAATCATTAGCCTGGGCCTGGCACATACTAGGTGGCACACAATAAGCATGTGTTAGTGGTTCAGGGAGGGAGGCATTATCTGCAGTGAGCCGTGGGGGATGGCTCTGGGGACATGAGGAGAGAAAACCCTGGATTTTGATGTGTGTATGCTGGAGGATGCAAGGGGGTTGGCCCGTGGACCACATGAGGTCACCAGAGCCTGCCTCTAGGGGTTTATTCATTCACTTGTTTATTCACCCAAGAAAGAGCTGCCCCACACCAAAGTAAAGCTTGCTTCTTGCTTTCAAGGGACCTAGAAGTTGGCAGAGGTTCCCAAGGCAGGGCCTGGGTCAGCCTCTGGTTACTCCCAGGTGTCTGGCAGGGTCCACTGGGAGCACACGGCGCTTGGGACCTGGCTACTGAGCAGCCAAGAACCCGAGGTGGTGGTGGGATGGGGGCGTCTGTCCTCTGCTCCCCCCCTGCCATCCAGTGTTCCACCATGCCAGACTTCTTGCAAGGAGGAGGAAGGAGAGAGGATGATCCCGAGGGTCCCAGGCTTCCTCTGGCTTGGCCCTCAAGGTCCTATGGCCTGGGGCTTACCTCCTCAGCCCTTTTGGGGAGGTTGCTTTCTGGGGGAAAGAACCTGTAAGCCAAGGGGAGAAGTCAAAGGGCAAAGCAGGGCTACTTCCTCCTCTGTGTGCACAAGATCATGAATGCCCACATCGACAGCCACCACACAGCAAATGCTGAGTGTGTATGTGGACACAAGTGAACACAATGGACGCAGCGTGCCCAGGCATGGTGACCAGATACACACCACAAACCAGTGGGGGAACCATGTCACACACAACACAGCATTCAAGAATGCACTTAGTCACACACGTACCACATCCATGGGTAACACAAACCAACACAGAGGCGTCTACGGCACAAGCATGGGACTCTTTACATGACTGAACCACAATGCCCACAGGATGCACGCACGGACAAGAAACGGTGCCCAGATGTGTATAAATATACATTCACCTGCAGCTGTATAAATAGAACTCACATAAATGTGCACACAAACATATAAGGCATAAGCATGTAGACACATACACAAAGCAAAGATACACAAGAACTTAAATTCTGTGCATATTTCACAGTCTATCAGTCCCTCAGCCAAAAATATTTTTTTCACACGACACAGCCTCCTGTATGCTTTAAAATCGGGGAGTGGGGGAATGCAGGGGAAACAAGGGCCTAAGAATTTCCACGAAACGCCAGGAGAACATCCTCTCACCACTGACTGGAATAGATTAATTTTCCCCATTTCATATTCTAATTATAATTCCTGTTCCCATCGCCATCTTCAGTCCTCATTACAGCTGGAAGATTGTTCTGCAAAAGCCAGACCTTCATCTTCTCTTCCCAAGAGTTTTGTCATGGAAATGAGTTTTGGAATCTGAAAGGACCCACATTTTTGCAAATATCGAATGTGTGGGGATAACCCTTTCATGACGGCCACCAGGGACTCTGCTCACAGAGGCTTCCAAAGAGTCTGTATCTCCCCCCATGCCATGTGGTCCCTGGGTAAGAGGGGTTCCTGGGCTCCTATTCAACAGCTCTCCCAACCTAGATCCCATTTTTATCTTTAAGGACACTTAGCAAATAGGCAGCCAAGGTGAAAGGTGGGAGCCCTGATCTTAGAGTCAGATGATGCCAGCTCCATCAGCACTACCCTGAGCAAGTGCCCTAGCTGCTCTGTGCCTCAGTTTCCTCATTCCTATGACCCACAGAGTCACTGATTCATATTAGCTGTAAATTAAATACCTGTGGGATGGACAAATGAGATAACTGGATGGACAAATGGATGGGAGAAGTGAGGGAGTGAAGGATAAGATGGATGGATGGATGGATGGATGGATGGATGGATGGATGGATGGCTGGCTGGCTGGCTGATAGATAGTATAGATCAGCACAGTCTAATAGGAATATAATGCAAGTCACAAATGCAAGTTACATTATATCATTTTAAATTTTCTAGTGGTCACAGTTAAAAAAGCAAATACAAACAAGGGAAATTAATTTTAATGACATGTTTATTTAACCCAATATTTTTACCATACTATGATTACAACGTGTGATCAACAGAAAAATTGTGAATGAGATGGTGTACAGTCTTTTTTTTTTTTTTTTTTGGTACTGTCTTTGAAATCTGGTGTGTATTTTACATTATAGCACCTCTCAGTTTAGACTTAGTCACACTTCAAGTGTTCAAAAGTCACATGTGGCTGGTGGTTGACATAGTGAATAAAGAAGGAAATAGTTGTAATGGGTAAAATGAGTGGGCGGATGGTGGGTAGGTATATAGGTGGGTCGGTGGGAGGGAGGGATTGATGGATGGATGGATGACAGGTGCGTAGAGAAAATAAGTGGTTTGGAGGAATGAATGGAACCGATGGGCCAGAAGGTGGATAAACAGATGACTCAGTGACTGGATAGCAGATTTAGAAGACAGGACATGCGGGAGGGTAGGAAGGATGGATGGATGCGTGGAATTTGGGATGAGATGGGATGCTGGGGTGAGAATGAAGAGGTAGGTGTATGAGGAGATGCTTGGAATGGTGGGTGAGACAGAGAGATGGGTGGGATGCCCGGTTTGATGGAATGGGTTGAATGGGTGAGTGAGATGGATACGTGGGTGGATAACTGTATCTGGTATTTCCTTCTCACTGGAGCCACACTTTCCCCGGACAATGTCATGGCTTCTTAGGGTTATAACACAGCACTGACTCTCAAATGCTTATCTTCAGCCAAGTTACCACCAAATTCTGACATACAGTCTCCCTCTGGACATCTGGTCCATGAGCATCTCAAATTCCACACACCCCACACTGAACTCATGACACGGGCATGAACCTGCTCTTTCTCCAAGTGGTCTGCCACCATGAGAGAAGATGTCACCCTCTGCATAGGACACAGGCAGTACCTCCAGGATGACTCTGGACCCTGTCACTCCTATGTCTCCCTAATCCAAACACCCACAGTGTCTTTGTGCTCAGCTACCCCCACTCCCAATCCACCCTCCACCCTCCACCCTGGCTATCACTAGTGATCACTTCAGTGCTCAGATCAAAACCCTGCAGTGACACCACATCATTAGCTGTGCCATACAGGACCCTCCGTGACAACTGCCCCTGAGCCTCAGCTCCCACAGTGTTCCCTAAAGGTTGCAGGAACCTCCAGAGCCCCTGACTTTACACACATTGTCCCATAGACAGTGTGGAGCATCCCCCTCCTCCCCTTCTCTACCCACTGAAATCCAACTCTCCCTAAGTCTTTTGTTTCTGGCTGTGCGCTCCACCCTTAGTGGCCTTGCTTGCTTCTGTAGACTTGCATTCTTGGGCCCAACCATAAAGCCTCCATCCCAAGTTGCTCTGGTCTTAATTCAACTTCTACATGTAGTGTGGTACACTGGGCAACAGCATGGATTCCTGAATTGGAGTTTTACTTCCACCAGTAACCAGTTGTGTGTGACCTTGGATTTAAACTATCATTGATATTATGTGCTAAACTCCTATCCCTATGTCAGCCACAACCCCCTCCGTCTAGTACAGGACCATGTCTCCTATGTCACTGAGGCTGTTAGCTACCCCTTCAAATCTCTCCCCTCCCTGACACTGTTGACAGCTCACCCATCCTGACCTCCTTCCTTTCTGTCTGAAAAGGTGAAGTATCTCCATCCTGTTCAAGGTCAACTCATTCACCTCGACCCCACCCTCCCATGTCTTCCCCTCATTCACTCTTACTCTCTGTCCTGGGTCTAGGATCTAATTTAAATACGCAGAAGCAAAATGAAATCAGTCCATGCCCTTGTATATAATATATTAAGCACCCAGAATGTACCAAGTAATGAACTCCCAACCACTGAGTATTTACAATAAATAAAACTTGTCACAAGGCACAGAAATGTAAAAGCAAAGGGATTCTGAGGTTACAGAGAAGGCAACTGCTGTTTATTGAACGTCTAGAGAGTGTATACTATGTGCCCAACATAGTAGTGACACACAAGGCACCCGGGAATGATTCTGACACAGTCCCTGCCCTCAAGGAGTCCCCAGTTCTATGGAGAAGTTTCAAAGAATAAAATGTTCCCACTCTCCAAATGTGACAAAGACAGGCGGTTCTGGTCCTAAGATGGGAATAAGTAACTATACAAACTTGTTTGAAGCCTGTCCCAATTGGTCAGTGACAGCTTCTCATTCACCCAGCCTCTGGAAGTCAAGCAATCAATGCCAGTCTTACTCCAATAGCCACACGTCCACCTCTGGGGCTCAGCTAGTCCCAGAACCTCCTGCTTATGAAAGTCCCTCTACTCTAGGACTCTGTGCTTCCCCAGAGCCCTACAAAGCTCAGCTCATGCTTGATTTGGAGAGACTAACATTGCAAAGTACGGCAATGAGTTTTCAGCACTCCAGATAATCAGGTAATGGCTTCTTCTTTGATGAATGTGACAATGGCAGGATAAGGTTATCACAGGGGAGTGGAAGCAAGGAAGAAGGCCTCTCAAGAGAGGCGTCCTTAAAAGGTAACTTGGAAGCTCCATGACAGATGACACACAGGAGCTGGCGAGGCAAAGAGCAGGGAACACGGCATCCGAGGCTGCTGCGAGCTCAGGCCCGTGAGCACCTACCAGACCTCATTTGAGAGCTGTGCCTGGTCATCGCTGGAACCCTCCCAGAAATGCCAGGGCTGCATGACCAGCCCTGTCATAGAGATGACCAAGGCAGGGGCTCAGGGTGGCTGGAGAGCTTGCCCAAACCCACCCAGCCAGTTCTGAACCTGGCCTTGACTCCAGGTACCAAAGCAACAGTTGTTCTATAGAAGTTCTTCCCCCTGCTTCCCACTCCCACACAGAGACACAGATCAAAGACCAAGGATGCACAGCCCCCAGCACAGCCCATAGCAGACACGGAGAGATGCACCTCACAGAGATCTAAAGAGGAAACAATCAAAGCAGCTTACACTGCACCTGCCTGCCCCCACGTCGGGCCGTGAGAACACTCCTTCTACACAGATAAAACACGGCTCAAAAGCTAGAGGCAGCGACTGCGGCAGCTGCACCCTGGGCCTGCCGAGAGTGCGGTTTTACGTGGCAGAATCACAGAGAGATGCACATCAGGACCAGGGAGACAGGAGGGAGGGGCAGAGAGGCACAGGGCAGAAGGGAGGGGGCCAGCGATAGAGCCTCAGGCGCAAATGCACTTAGAGAAGCATGATAGTGTTGTGGTTACAAACATGGGCCCTGGTGCCAGGCTGCCCAGGTCCAAATCTCAGCCTTGCTCTTCAAGCTATGTGACTTTTTAACTAAGTTACTGTGTCTCAGTTTCCTCATCTGGAAAATGGGTATGACTATCATTTTGATGGAATAAGTCAATATACAAAAGTACTCAGAACATTGCCTGGTACACAGAAAGAACTCAATAATTGTCAGCTATTACTTATATTTAATCCTCAGAACAACCCTGGGAGGTCGTTGTAACTACCTCTATTCCATAGGTGAGGAAACAGTGGGGCTACATGCAAACCTCTGAGGTCTTAAACATGGGAAAGCCCCCTAATGCCTCTACCCGCCATACATAATTTGAAATAAAATTTGTAAACTAAAATCTCTAAGAGAGTCTGAGAGCTGATTCTTTTCCATGATGATGACTTTCATGCTTTGTTTCTAAATATCAAGTATCATTTCTCTCCAAAAAAAGTTTTTCTCCTTATTGGTGTACCTACATTGCTGGGCATAGTGCACATTCCTATTCTGCCCACTGAGAAATCCAGCACTATGACTGGCTGAGAGGTTAAGGGATCTGCCCAAGGCCACATGGCCAGGATATGGCAGAGCTGAGTCTGTAGTCCAGGCTGCTGATCCCCTAAAAGCCTATATTGGCTTCCCAGCCCCACCGTTTCCCAGCTGTGTGAACCAGAGCACAACTCTGGGCCTGGGGCCTCATCTACCAGTAAGGGGAAACAATGCCCAGTGGGGCTGGGAGCAGGCTTGTGAGCAAGCCCAGTGCTGTGGCTACTGCAGGCCCCTCCTCCCCACTGCTGACAAGAGTTGGCGTGGATGGTGCTTCCTGTTTCAGTCATAATATACATCGAGAGGTAGCATAAAAAGACAGTGATCACTACAACTCCAGTGGTGGGGTTACCCAGCACCTGCCACCTCTGGGAGATAGAAGTCAGTGTCCCCATTTTACAGATGGAGAAGCAGATCCTTCTCAACGTTTATTTATTTTTGGGACAGAGAGAGACAGAGCATGAACGGGGGAGGGGCAGAGAGAGAGGGAAACACAGAATCGTAAACAGGCTCCAGGCTCTGAGCCATCAGCCCAGAGCCTGACGCGGGGCTTGAACTCACGGACCACGAGATCGTGACCTGGCTGAAGTCAGATGCTTAACCGACTGCGCCACCCAGGCGCCCCAGCAGACCCTTCTCAACTGGCTCCAGCCATTCTCCATCTAGACCTGTGCTGTCCAGTATGGTGGCCACCAGCCACATTCGGCCCCTGAGCACTTGGAACACAGCTAGTCCAAATTAAGATGTGTGTTAGTATAAAATACACACCAGTCTCAAAGATTTAGAACAACAACAAAAGAATGTAAAATGCCTCATCAATATGTTTCTATCGATTACGTGCTGAAATGATAACACTCTGGATATATGAAGCTACCTAAAATATATTGTTAAAATTGATTTTACCTGTTTCTCTTTACTCTTTTTATATGTTTATTTATTTTTGAGAGAGAGAGAGAGAGAGAGAGGCAGAGAGAGGGGGACAGAGGATCTGAAGTAGGCTCCATGCTGACAGTAGACAGTCCGATGCAGGGCTTGAACTCACCAACCATGAGATCATAACCTGAGCTGAAGCTGGATACTTAACTGACTGAGCCACCCAGGCATCCCCCGTTTTTCCTTTTTTCAATGTGGCTACTAGAGAATTAAAATTACAAATGTGGTTTGCATGACATTTCTGCGGGACAGCACTGCTTGAGATGCAGCCACTCTCTGCTGTAGACCCAGAACCTTGGGGATAGAAGAGTCCACATCACCAATAGCTGAATTCTCTGTGATAGATATGGGGAAACTGAGGCCCACAGAGAGTGACGTAAGGCAAGAGTTTGGGACAGAGGTACACCACTCATATTTTGCTTGAGTTCTAGGTACTGGGTTACAGCAGAGAATAAAACATGGGGCAACCCCCCAGCCCAGGGGTGACGTGGTGGGGGTGCAGCATTCCTTGCTCGGCCAAGCCCTCACAGACCAGGGCAGCTGGACTCGGCACCAACCCTCCTCTCTGCACAGTCAGCTCTGATCACAGTGCTCAGAGACTGCAGGCAGGAAGACACACGGGAGCTCCCGCTCCAGCCCGGAGCAGAACCACCTCAAGACCCCTGGTGAGTCCCACACAGGCCATCGGCCAGCTGCGGCTGCCAGGAGAGCCGGATGGACAGGGCAGCCCAGCGGGCACAGCATGGCTGCCTGGGGGGCCGGTGGTGGCTTACACACCATCCGCGCTACCGCAGATTTATGGCAAAAATTATCCTCTCTCTCAGCTCCATTTAAAGCCATTTGGAGCTCGCTCCCATCCCCGATTATAAATCTAATTGCACATTCCAAACAGACAAGCGCTCATTAAGCTTTAATTATGCACATGTTGTTTTCAACAAACATTTTCATTTGGCCGCTGAGAGGGGGAATGTTTCGGAGGGGACTGCCTGTGGCTGGAGAGAGCAGGCTGGGAAGTGGGTCAGGGTGTGGTCAGAAAAGGCTGTCCAAGGGCAGGGCGAGGACCCCATCAGATCTGGCTCAGACTTGGAGGGCCTCCCACCGGGCTTCTGTGGCAGGAGATGCCGGCGTGCGTGTTCTCAGCTGGTCCCACCTGCACCCCTCGTGTGCCCACAGTCTCCTCTCAGCTGGCGCCAGTGGGCCTCTCTGGGGTGGGAGGAGGGAAGACAGGGACCTGAACTCCCAGCTCGGAGCCGCATGCCCTCCCCAACCCAGAGCTGGTGTCTTCAAAGCCTCCGCTCGGCCCTGCCCACGCTGCAGTGGAGCCATCTTTCTCCAGCACAATCTTCCCTTCCCTCATCCGCTCACTCATTTCTTCTGTAACTATTCCCTGAGCAGCGACCTGAGCTGGCAGTGAGGAGGTCAGGAAAGATAAGGCCCCTGTCTGGTTCTGCCCAGGACCCTCTCCTTCAAGTCCCATCCTCCCCACTGGGGCAAAGTCTTTGAAAGCACTCGAAAACCTGCCCCCTGCCAACCCAAACATGCTGGTGGCCTCCCGGCCCTCATTGGGGCTCCTCCCCTGCTCTGCCTTTCCAGGAGGTCTCTCACACACACACCCAGGCTCTGCACTCCCCCCACCCCAGCCCCAAACCTCTCTTCCCTTCCCTTTCTTTGCAGTTAACTCCCACTCACTCCATGCTGCCCTGTCCAGGAAGCCCCCAAAGAGACTGGCTGCCCTCTGCTTGGGGCACCATGAAAGCATTTATTGGACCATAACACCATACTCGACTATTTCATGTCTGACTCCTAAGACCAGCCTGTCCCACTTTTTCCCAAAGCACTATCTCCTCTGGGGGGAAAAGGAGAGGCACCTGTTCTCTGTGTGGCTTCCAACAATACCTTCCTCTCTCTGAGCCTCACTTTCCTTTTTTGTACATAAAGGGTTTGAATGGGTGAGGTTCTGTGGGTCCCTCAAGCAGTTTGGTTGGTTTTAACTTTGGTGGTTTATCCCGGAGTAAGACCTTCCTCTTCTGCCAGAAGAGGGTCCTGAAATCACCAACCTACCTTCAAACGTTCCACCAGGACCCTACAGAGCAGGGGAAGTTTGCCAAGGCAGGTCAATGGTGCACACAGAGATGTGGGGGGACAGGGATGGTGCAGAAACCCCAAGGCTGCTCCTCAAAGACCTTCTGGAAATGCAAGCAAGTGATATAAATGTGTTTTAAAATGGATGTCAAGATCCATTCAACATCTGGTGGCTACCTGTGGTTTTAGGGCAGGGTCCTGGGAATAGACCTTGAGAGTGAAGGTAGGAGTTTCACTGGGGGCACCACAGGAAAGGCAGGGAGGCAGGACTGGGCAAAGGGACAAGTTGAACTGTGATAAAGGCACACTCGGGACTCAGGCTGCCCCAGGGGAGGGGGAGAAGCTTGGGAAAGGCCCCCTCCTTCCACAAAGGCAATACCCAGAGAGGCGACAGCAGCCACCACTCTCAACAGCCAGCAGAATGAGTGTTTCAGTTGAGGAGGGACATGGGTGACTTACGATAATGTCTGCTACCGCTAAGAGCATTTATTTATTGGGGTACCTGGGTGGCTCAGTCGGTTGAGTATCCCACTTTGGCTCATGTCATGATCTCACGGTCTGTAAGTTCAAGCCCCACATCAGGCTCTGTGCTGACAGCTCGGAGCCTGGAGCCTGCTTCAGATTCTGTCTCCCTCTCTCTCTGTGCCCCCCCCCCCACTCATGCTCTGTCTCTCTCTCTGTCAAAAATAAACATTAAAAAAAATTTTTTTTAAAGAGAGCACTTATTTAACTAATTTGTGCAACATTTACACAGTGCTTGCAGAAGCCAGGCACTCCTTTAATTGATTTGTAAATTTTGACTCACACCATCTTCTCAAGGCTCCCATTTTACAGATGAGATAACTGAGGTTCAGTGAGGGTAAGTGGCTTGCCCTAGGCCATACAGCTGGTAGGTGGTAGAATCAGGACTCAAACCCAGAAAGTCCACCTCCAGGGCCGATGCTCTAACAGTTAGGCTGCTCCACTTTTGTGGTATTGCCCTGCTATGCTGCAAGGGCAGAGCTGGCCAATCCCAGTCTCCTCCCCAGAGGCTGGGTTGCGGTCAGCGGTCTAGAGCCTCAGGTTGCCAGTACTGCCAGTATTCGTGCTTGACAATTATCTTTCCTCCGAGCGGTTGGGAACAAGTCCCAAAACTGATCCTTGCCAAAGACAATTAACCAGAGGCCACATGAGCGTGTGTTGGGTGGGACTGGGGCATGGAGTGGGGGGTGGGGCGAGCAAGTGCCTGAGACAATGAGCAGCAGATGATTTGGGAGATATTTTCTCCCCGGCTCTACAAAACAAGCCCTCAATCATGCCACAAAGGGCTTGCATTGTTGGAGGGGAAATATGTCTCAACGACAGCGTCGAATCGTGGGACGGTTAAAAAAAAAAAAAGGAAGAAAAGAAAAAAAAAATCTTTTGAAATAGTAATTTGACCTAGAAAGGTTTTCTAGGTCACCTGAACTTGGCATTTATGCATCTAACCCCAAAACCTAACACAAAGTACCAAGTTCACTTCCTTCTGTCAGTACCAGATAACACAGGAAATGATATTTGTAAACACTGCTGCTTCATTTTTTAAGGGCCGTCTTAAAACCAGCCTTTGGACTTGGGAGCTGAGAACACTGGTGCGGTGCAGCTCTGGAAGCCTGCAGCCCTGAGTTCACTCACTCCCAGGCTCGCACTCAGCCAAGTGGCCCTGTGGCCAAGGGAAGGACTTCACCTGTCAGAGCCTCAGGCTTCTCCCCCATAAAACAGGACTGGAGCTGGCAGATTGGGAGGGCAGCCTGGCCGCGTGAGGGCACACCGAGGTGCCCTAGAAGGCTGCATTCCCACCCCCATCCCTCTGTTCTTGACAACTGAACCCTTATACACCAAGTCTGGGCTCTCCTGAGGTCCCTGAAGCACAGAGGCCAGGAGGGAAATGGAGGAACCTGTGTCTAGCAGACCTTTTCTCCCCAGAAAACAGAAAGAGAGAGCAACCCAAACTCCAAGGCACAGCATATGCCAGTGAGTTCCTCTAATTCATCATCACTTTATAGCCACCCAGTTTAAGATAAATCAAGGGCCTCAGAGATCTTCTCCTTATCCCATGGAAACCTGAGGCCAGAGCTAGTAGATGGCCTACAGTTATCGGCAACAGCATGCTGAGGGTTACAACCACTACGTTACTAGGTCCCCTGAGCCTGTGCCTCCAAAAGAAGCCAGAGTTAGCCCGGTTGTCCTCAAAGCTGAAGGTCATGGGGATTATCCTGCCTTCCCCAATCCCTGATCTGAGTACCTATGATGTACCTGACCATGTGCCAGGCTCTGAGGACTAGTCACAAAAATGATCCCTGGGGATGCTTGGGGTCCATAGGGAGTGCAGGCACCAGCACTGATGATGGGGGAGTGGGGGTGACAAGGCACTAGATTGAAACAGGCCAGGTGAGAGCAGCTGACACACACCTGTCAGACAGAGGGACCACAGGGAGCAAAGGCAAGGCATGAATGGTGGGAGGCGGGAGGGTGTCTATAAATCACTGAGGTGGGCTGCAGTGCAGAGGGGGCAGGAGGAATCAGCATTCACTGAAAAAAACAGGGAGAGTTTGCAGCAATATTCCTAAATGAAGAGTAGTGGACGGGGGCCTCGTTTGGCATGAGACTAAAACTTTCTGTGAAGCAACAACCAAAGGAGAATGATAATGATGCCAAAGGAGAACTTTAAATCAGTGCAACAGAAGAGAAAGTGCAGAATCAGATCCAACTCTGTACGAAAATGTATGATGGGGATGCTTGGGTGGCTTAGTCAGTTAAGCATCCGACTTCAGCTCAGGTCATGATCTCATGGTTTGTGAGTTCGAGCCCCGCATCGGGCTCTGTGCTAACAGCTCAGAGCCTACAGTCTGGTTCAGATTCTGTGTCCCCCCCCCCCCCGTCCCTCCCCAGCTTGGGCTCTCTCTCTCTCTCTCTCAAAAATAAATAAATAAACATTAAAATAAAAAAGAAAATGTATGGTGAAAGAGGGCACTCACAATATGTCAGGTGCCATGTGACATGCCTTGCCATACGATATTTCACTCAAGCTTATGAGGGAGATATTATCCCACTTTACAGAGGAGAAAATTAATGGTAAAATTTAAGCAACAAAGGTCACACAGCTAGAAAATGGCAAGACCAGCATCTTAACTCTGCCAAAGTTCACCCTCATAACAACTATTCTATTTTGTCTCTCCTTTTGGAGACAAAGAGACAAAGACCAATTATTTAAAAAACAGAATGGGGATAACAGGGCTATCCTGTTCCTATTTAGGAACACTTAACTAGATACCCACTGCAAGCCACCCACCAAAATGGACTCTAAACAGATTAAAGAGTTAAGTATAAAAAGCCATGTTATAGGGAAATAATCAGAAAACAGAACAGAATGTTTATCAGATCTATGGCACCAAGATAACTTCCTCAGCCCTTGAAGCAATCACAGAGGAAGGGAGATTGACAGATTCAAATATATATGCATTAATATCTTCTGTAGAAGGAAGCATAATAAAACCAAAATGAAAAGGACATCAGACTAAGAAAATATCAGCACCAACTATGAGACAGTTAATATATAAGACGTAGAAACATTTCAGTCAAATTAAAGAGACAGCAAGATGCTGATAAACAAAAGGACACAGGACACAAACAGGAAAATCATGCAAGAAACAAATATATAGGGAAACTGTGCACTTGATTCGATGATGACAGGAGAAAAATATACACGAAACACACCTACTATAATGAAAGGGGTATTTCATGCCACTGCTGACATGGAAAACAGTTTCCAGCCTACTGGAAAGCAATATGGCACCCACTCCCAAGGCAGACAGCCAGCCAGAAGCAAGGTAGATGAAAACCCAAGACCCCTGTCTCCTGCCTTAGGAGTCACCCTGCCAGTGCACTCCCTATTTGTCTCAAGTACATCCAGTCTTGCTTAAAACGGTCTTCTGTCCTAAGGGCTGGAGGTGGTACCAGCAATGGATGGGACCCAGTCTCTGTCCTCCTGAGCTTGTGGTGTACTGAGGGGAATGGGACCAGGTACTGTAACATGGATGGTGAGTGTACTGGGAGCCAGAGTTCACAGGAGCCTAGAGATGGGCCGTGTGAGAAGACTTCACGAAGGAGATGGCTTCTAAGTAGACCCACCTGCAGCATGAGCATAACTGGCCAGGTGACGAGAGAAGGTACCAATGGAAGGGAGAGGGCATGGGAACAGCACTCACCAAGACCTGGGGGCTGGAGAGGGGGCCCATTCACTGAACAGAGAGGCAGTGAGAGCCGAGATGCAAGGCAAACAGGACCTTATCATGATAGGGCTCTCAGGGCTACACCAAGGAGTTGGAAGCCCAGAATGAAGCTGCATTTTACTTTACTTTACTTTACTTTACGTTACTTTACTTTACTTTACTTTACTTTACTTTACTTTACTTTACTTTACTTTACTTTACTTTA
>NW_024412427.1:3149609-3185150 GCF_014898765.1 Herpailurus yagouaroundi
TACTTTACTTTACTTTACTTTACTTTACTTTACTTTACTTTACTTTATTTTATTCTACTTTTGGCAGTGGCGGGGGGGGGTGGCGGCTGCATTTTAGAAGCTGGCCTCTGGCTTCAGGATGGAGAATGGGTTGGAAAAGGTAAGACTGGAACCTGTCCAGGAAGCCAAGCAGGAGCCTGCCCAGAGCCTGGGCAGAGAAGAAACATTCGATAAAGCAGTAAGAAGTAAAACAGTGTGGCAGTGATTCAAAGAGAGACATTTATGTTGATGGCTAGAAAGGGAAGCGGGGCTGGAGCCAGAATAAAACCACGGCAGTCCCTGGCATGTTTTCCCAACTACAGAACCGAGAGTCTCAGAGATGAATGAAAACTGCCAAGAGCAAGGGATCACCTAGGAGTCAGAGAGGGGGTGACTCACGCAGTTCGCAAACCCTAATTTCCTCTCTTTGGTCACACACTTCCTTCTGATTTCTTTTTCTGATGATTCATAAGAAAAAAAAATTCTCCTTTTAAATTCAAACCAAAAATGCTCGAGCACCTGAGCTCACCCTGCCCAAGCCATAACCTCTGCCCCTGAGCAAACAAAACCCGACGTAACCCCAGACAGCTAAAAAGACACTGGCCGCCAAGAAACCGAGAGGAAACAAGAGGTTTCTGGCTATGCAACAGCTGTCGCAGGCCCCCCGACCCTCCCGGGCCCCAAGAGGGTCTTCAGTATCAGCTCGCACACACGGATCCAAGCCCCTGAGCCAGACTCACGGGATTCCAGAACTCAGAATGTGTTCTGATTTCCAAAAAGGAAGTGAAAATCCCACAAATTACATAGTAGCCGGAGTGGGGTCCAGGGCCACACCTGCAATAAAACACATTCATATCCTGTGAATATCCACACAAGGATTAAGTAAAAATTATGAAGAGTTTTGTGTCAGTTCAGATCAGGTTCTGGGGTCAAATGAGTTCGCAGCATATTTACAAACCGGTATTTGGTGGTGGAGCTTTTTGGATTTCAGATAAGGGACTTGAGAGCTGAACCAAGCACTGGGCACACAGGTGATAGGACCTTGTTGACAGATCATCCCTCTGTGTGCCCATTTTACAGAAGAGATAAGTGAGGCTCAGAAAGGGTAAAGGAAAGTGCTCAAGATCTCACAGCTATTAGGTGGCTGAGCTGAGATTCGAGCCCAGACCTGACATCTTTCCACATATATTCATGGACTCCAGGCAGCTGAAATGCCAGGTGGAGCATCTTATGGGGAATATGGCGGCATTGGGAGTGAGTCAAGACCAGGTGCAGCAGGAATCATGGTGCTTCCCACCCCCCTCCCAGGGGTCCCCGTAAGGCATTGGCCTTCTCAGGCAGGTCCAGAGGCATGCAGCCATCCAGGCCACACAGGCCCAGAGCTCCCCACACCCTCCACAGACATGATCCCAGCCCCCACAGACCTTAGAGCCTACTGGGGAAGGCAGGCAACAAACAAGCAAACACACAAACATGGGCACAACTGTGATAAAATGCTGTGAAGCAACCCCTTGTTTGCAGAGATAGAAGACAGCATGGAACAACTTGAAAAGATCTCTCTCTAGAGGTAACAGTTAAACTGGGGGAGCCCTAGGGGCTCAAAAAGTACTGTGGGCAGAGGGATTACCAAGGGCAAAGTCCTTGAGGTCAGCAAGCAGAAAGCTGTCACATGGGGGAGAAATAATGTGGCTAGAGCACAGGGGAGGGACAAGGTTGAGATCAGAGCGGTCGGCAGGGGCCAAAGCATATGAAAACCTGGGGCCATAGTAGGGATTTGGGTTTTATCCCAAATGGGAAGACCCTGGAGAGTTCTTGCAAAGGAGTAGCTCTGATTTACATTTTAGAAGATGACTCAGGCTGTCATATGGAGGATGGATTCTGTGAAACTCCCTTCCATGAGTCTCAATTTTTTCACCTACATAATGGGTTCATGAGAAACCTCATGAAAAGCACAGCCAAGAGTGTCTGGCATATAGTTGACTCTTAGAACAAAGACTGAATTTTCCCACCTAATCACAAACCAGGAGAACCCCGTCTTAAATCATCAATAAGTCACTCCCTTGATTAAAGTCCTTCAAAGGCTCCCACCTCTTTTCTTTGGTCCCAATGTTCTGCTTGACCTGATTCCTGCCACTTTCTCTAGCCCCATCCCTTGCCATCTCCCACTGGACCTCTCCTCTCCTGCCGGCTGACCCACTCCTGGAAAGGCCCTTTCCCTAAAGCACGAGGTCTCCTTCACACTGGCCCAGCTGTCAATCTCCCTTTCCTTCATACAAACATTTGATGAGCCATTTGATGACCTCAGACCAGCCCTGTCTCAAACATTGAGAGGCTCAAAAAGTGGCTAGAGATATCTATGCAAGCACACATGTGTGTTCATACATGTGAGTGTGCATGTGAAATAAGAATCCAAACAAATCCACCCCGACCCCCTTCTGATGGCTGGGCTGGTTCTTATCCCCTCACTCATGCATCCATTTCCTGAAATAATATTTATTAAGTATCTACTTGGGTCCAGGCACTATTCTAAGACCAAAGATCCCTGGAGCCTGCCTCTTGCATTGAAGACAAAAAGCAAACATTAAATATAGTAACTAAGTCACTTCCACAGTATGTTAGAAGGTTCAAGAATTAGGGAAGGAAGGAAAAGGTGAGCAGGTGAGATGAATCAGGAATGCCTGGATGGAGGCTATGCGAGTTTAAGGAGGGTGGCCATGGTGGGCCTCACTAAGAAAGGGGCAGTTGGGCAAACTGAAAGGAGGTAAGGGACTAAGCCAGGCGAGTAAATGGGGGAGAAACCACCTGTGCAAAAGCCCGAAGGTGGGACTGTATGGGTGAAGACCAGTAAGGTAAGCAAAGCGAGCAAGGAGGCAGGGGGAGAGATGCCAGAGAGGCAACAGAGAGTGGAGTGCACCCCACAGATGGCACTGAGATTACTCCTCCCCAGAGAGAGGAAGCCAGCACTTTTTTCCTCGGCCTCATCTGATGGCTGTGGTCAGAGGAGCCAGTAAGGGCAGGTGTGAGGCCTGCAATAGATCGGTACATCGGAGGAGCCTCGGTGGGGCCTCAGAGCAGCTGACATCCGCTTGGCCTGCGGCTTCTTCCTGTGGCTTCTGCATCTCAGGTTGCCTGAATGGGTGCTATTTTTGCTCCTGTTTGAGGTTCTGTGCAGGGCTCCTCTGTGCACGGTACTGGGGGCCACTGGGCCTGGCCCCTCTTTGGGTTTGCTCTGTTCAGAGCAAAGTAGGGGAGCCATTTAAATGTTCCAAGTGCCTTTGGGGACATTTACAGTCAAGCAGGCGGGAAATAACAGGAAATTTGTTGTAAGTGTCATCTTGTCCATCCTCATGACCCTCCAAGAGCAGAGAGGTTAGATGGTTTCTCCAAGGTAACAAAGCCAAATCAAACCACAGGCTGAGGATCTAATCCAGTCTGCCTAGGTCTGAAGGCCTTTAATTTGCAAGGAGTTCTTTGCATTTACACCTAAATTAATGTTTCCCAAGCAGATACTCTGTGTTGCATCACCTTCCAGAGGGTGTGAGGATAAAATGCATCATACCCAGCTTCAGTCCCCCAGAGCATCAGAGCACTGATGAGGAGGATTACAATGGGGTGGGGGCAGGGAAGGGTCCCTGGCCCAAACTGTTGGGGGTGGGAGGAATGAACAATCAGAGCAGGCTTCTGGAAAGCAGTGATGCCACAACTCTGTCTGCAATAATGAGCAGAAGTTCAAGGGGTAGAGGAAACATTCTGGACAAAAAGGTCTGCATGTATAAATCCAGAAGCATGATAGCTTGGTTAGTGGGGGAAGGGGCTTCAGGAAGCTGTACAGCAGCAATGATTCTGCTTGGGAGGGAGGAGGCAGAAGCTAGCTTGCTGACTGCAAAAACTGAAAGCAGACAGGTGTCCCAGCCCCCCAAGTGGCCACATTAATACACATTAAGGGTATCGGAACAGGCCCAACAGGCTACAAGCAACCATCCAACAAAAGGCTTTCAGCAGGGGAGTGGTTCACAGAGATCCTGCTAGCTGTGTGAGGAGAGAGGACTCTACAAGGAAGGCGGAGGCAGGGAGGCCTGGGCAGAGGTTCCTGTATCACCCAGCAACAGGTAATAGTGAAGTAGGGAGGTGGGGTTTTACCCTGCAGGTACAGACATCGGGCAGTGAGGCAGAGAGAAGGGCCAGGAGTGATGCAAGCCAAGAAGCAGACAGTCACAGTGTTTACCAAGATGGGCATGACAGGGGAGGGCATGTCGGAAGGTGGGGCATGTGAATCAAGACAAGGACCATTTAGAGCCACCGTCTTCTTCAGATGAATCCTCTGGGGAGAGAAGGTGTAAATCAAAGCGGCTTTTCTATAGGATCCCCCCATTCATAACAGGCTGCTGCCCCCATGGCTGCACAGCAAGGCAGACCCAGAGATGGTGAGCGCATTGCCTAAAGTCTCAGCCAGAAATCAAGAAAGGGAAGACTGAAGATCCCAGCCTACCTGATTCCTCTATCAGTGCCCATCTGGACAGACACCCAAGAGCAGGAGGACCCCACACCCTCCCTGGAAAACAGCACCCCAGGGTCTGGGAGAAACTGGAGAAACCACTGCCCATCTATGATATTTCAGTGCTCCATTTGTGATTATCCATACACGTGAACACTTGCCAGGCCCCCTGACTGGACAGAGATGGTGACTCCTGGAGGCAATCACAGCAGGTACCACAGAGGGAGCCCCAGCCATGCCCAGTGCGGCCTCCTCAGGAAACCTTGCATCTCTGCCTCTGCTCCCAATTTTGTTAATTACTGGTTTGCGAATGCAGGAGGCAGCAGGAGGGAGACAGTCATCACGGGTTCCACTAATCGCAGAAAGGAAATTAATTTCAAACATGAGTTTATGTTTGAATTTCCAACACAGAACAGAATAGTAGGAGTTTGCAGGACCAGCCTGAACTACTTTTTTCTAAGGGAATCAGAGACCAAAGGAAGGCAAAGAACTTACTCAAGATCGCAAAGCAATTGCACAGGAGGATATAAACATACAACTCTGACTTCCCACTCCCTGGGCACCTTCACCTGCTCCATAAATATTCATTAGGTATCTGCTGTGTGCCAAACCCTGTGTGCCAGCAGATACCCTGGGCCCCAGTCAAAGGCTCCAGGGTCCATCCCCAAGAGGGAAGAGTATTTTTATTTACTGAGCACCAACACAGTGTTTTATATACCTAGTCCCATTTAATTCTAATAATCTGTCATTTTATAGGTAAGGAAACTGGTTCAGAGAGGTAAGTGACCTGCCAGAGACCACAGAGCAAACACAAAGCAGAGCCAGGACTCAAAGCCAAGTCTTCAACCTGGCTTCAGGGGTGCCTGGGTGGCTCATTTGCTTAAGTGTCCAACTCTTGATTTAGGCTCAGGTCATGATCTCACAGTTAGTGAGTTTAGAGCCCGCATCAGGTTCTGTGCTGACAGTGTGGAAACTGCTTAGGACTCTCTCTTTTCTTCTCTCTCTGACCCTCTCCTGCTCGCTTGCTCACTCTCTCTCTCTTTCTCTCTCTCAAAAATAAATAATCTTTAAAAAATAAAATAAACCTAAAACATTAAAAAAAAAAAAAACCAACCAACCCTGGGTTCAGCTTCTGTTCTCCAGATCTGGGGGTATTCAGGAATGGTGATACTCCAGTCACCACTCCCTTCTAAGACTACTCCCATCTCCCTTCCAAAGTCTTTCTTCCCACCCTGGGCTCTCAGCAAGCATTAAAAATAAGACTCAGCCTGTTTCAAGACAACCAGTAAGTCCCTGTAATTAACTCCTCCTCTCCCAGTCAAGAGCTATGGATGTGACCAGAGACATAGAGAAATTCGTACCAGACAGGACTGTGAAACAGAATGTGGCCCTGCATCCAAGCTCCCTAAGAAGAGAACCGGAACACAAAGTCTCTGGCTGTAAGCACAAGGGGGAGAGCTCCCCAGGTCATATGTGTGTGTGCACGCGTACACACACACACACACACACACACACACACACACACACAGTGTTAGCCACGAAGTTCTCCTAAGCAGAGCCATGGGTTCTGGGTCATTTGCTCATTCATTCACTCAACATTTATGGAGGTCCTACCACATACAAGGCAAAGTGTTAGGCAGCACATGTGTGTGCACAACACACAATCATCACAACACAAGGAGGGAGGTATCAGTGTCCCCATTTTATGGAAGCAGGCAGAGACTTGCAAAGCTCCAAAAGCTGGCCCTATGTCACAGACTGTATGTGTGGCAGAGCTGAGATCTGAAACCAGTACCTAACCCAGACCCTGGTACACAGGAGGCACTCCGTGGCTATTTCCTCAGTGGCTGGCTGGCTCCAACGCCATCCCCCACAGACCAAGGGGCTGGGTCCTCTTGCCTTTAGAACCAGCATGCAGAAAGTGGAGATCTCGCCAGGGGGCACAGAAGCTCCTCTTTCTTGGTCTCTCTTGGTTCCCTTGGGACATTCCAAGCAAGGGAAAGCAGGCTTGAGAGGGCGGTTTCCGTTTCTGGGACACACGTGCACAAAGCCAGCTTCTCCACAACGACTGTGATAAATCAGAGCACCAGAAGAGGTCAGGCCTCCTGCTCAGCTGGGTGCAGCCCTGTCACCTGCAACAAGCCCCACCTCCAGCTCAGCCAACTCCCTCCACAAAGACAATCTCCCCAGCGACAGCTGGAAAATGTCATTAATAGTAGGTTTCTGCATTCAAAATCTCTGTCGCCTATTATGTGTGTATGTGTTTGCCTTTAAATCTGTAACAATGTCAGGGCACCTGGGTGGCTCAGTTGGTAAAGCCTCCGACTCTTGATTTCAACTCAGGACATGATCTCATGGTTCATGAGTTCAAGCCCCAGGTCAGGCTCCATGCTGATGGTGCAGAGCCTGCTTGGGATTCAATGTTGCCCTCTCTCTCTGCTCCTCCCCCACTTACACTCCATCTCTCTCTCAAAATAAATAAAAATAAACTTAAAAAAAAATCTGTGACAATGTCCTTCCTTATCTTTTGCTGTCCTTGCTTTTACAACAGGACAGCAACTGGAGATCCCAACTGCTTATTGTTCAATATCCTGAACAGACAAAAGGAAAAGGTGGTACTTGCAAATCTGGGGAGGAAGTTTTATTGATTCTACAAACTCCAAAATCCAATGGAAGCAGCAGCTCAAACTTGGTTCCTAGTGACAGCCCCAGCTACTCCTCACCCCTCCTGCCTTGAAAAGCCCCTCCCACTCCTCACCCTAGGTATCTTCTGGGCCCCTGCCATACCATGTGTTATCCCCACCCTTGTTTCTGGTCTGAGTTGGCCAGGCCCCCCACCCACACCTGGCCAGGCCCACTGCGGGGTGTGCTGAATGGATGAATGAATGAACGAGTGAATGAACAAATGCTTCCTGAGTACCCTGGGCAGCTATGATGCTCAGGGCACCAAGACCTGCCCCTCCAGGGGCCAATCCCAGACACTTTTAGAATTCCCTTTCAAGAAGGAGCTGCCAAGTGCAGGCCTCCTGGAACCCTCCAAAGCATCTTCATTCCACAACGTGACAGGCACCAGTCCAGGTCGCTGCCTGCCCCCACCCAGGCACTGTCTGTCTTCACCCCGCAGCAACGGCCTGGCCGCCTCCACCTCAGGAGGTGGCGGGCACCCGCTGCTTACCTTCTGCTGAAACACACCTGCAATGCACCAGCGTCTCCCAAGTAGAAGGAGCCCGAGTCTCATTCCACAGAAGCCCTGGCAGCGAGAGAACGCGCCCGCGACAGCCTCTGTGCGATTCTGCTGCATAATCAGCAGAGAAAGAGAAAAAATGCCAGAAATAGCAAGCTTTATAAGCCCTCCTGACAAGTCTTGGTCCTCTATTGGCTGGAGGCCCGGCACCCCCCCCCCCCCCCCTCCCATTCCTATAAGGTGAAATGGAAAAACCTGTTATTTAATCTCTTTTATCAAAATCCATCTTCTATCCCAATCTGGGCCTGAGTGTTCGGAGCTCCTGGCAGCGGTCTCCACGCCAGGTCTCAGGGAGCGGAAGGGGAAGCAGCCTGGCTCTGCATCGTTTGTGGCTTACGAGCCTTCCCCACTCACACATGCTGCCTTGGGAGCAGGTATTGAGCTGGAAAAGCTTCTGGAAGGCAGCCTGGCAGCACCTGTCAACACGTGAAAGTTGCATGCCGTTTCACTTGGCAGTCAGACTTCTGAGCATCCGTCCTGCGGAAATACCTGCACTGGCATGCACAGTGCACACCCACAGATGTTGTTTGTTACAGACAAGAATCAGGGGCATGCTGAATGTCTCAAAGCAGGGCTGCGTTGCACAGATTAAAATATATCCATTCCGTGGAATATGATGGAATGAGGAAGGTCTGCAGGTACTGACTTGGGACTGGTTGGGAGAAAGAATCAAGGACGTGATCCCATTTTTATAAAAACAACAACTGTGTGTGTGTTTGGATATACACTGTAAAAGATGCCAAACTGTGAATAGTGGTCACCCTGGGGAGTAGGATAAGGAGGTATTTTCAGTTGCTGCTTTTTCTTTCTTGTCTTGTTTTTTCCTCTTCTTCTCCTTCTCCTTCTTCTTCTTCTTGTCTCTTTTCCACAAGCATGTATGACATTTGTAATTTAAAACAAAAACATGAGAGCCTGCCTGGTTCCTTCTCACTCCTGAGGGGTAGCAGGCCAAGGCCCAAGGTCACCCACCATGAGGCTGGATCAGGCTTGGGACAGGGCTGGTCTGAAGCTCATTAGCTTCCACACAAGGGCAGTTAACTCGGCTCCGTGAAGAATGTGGACTTAGGAATAAGACAGAACTGGGTTCAAACCCTGGCTCTGCCTACTGGAACAATTAGTGTCCCCGCGCCTTAGTCTCTTCATCTGTAAAATGGGGATGACAGTGCCTATTAAGTGCCATGTACTGTGCCAGGCCCTGTTAAACCAATTTTCATTTTTGGGCATTTTAGAAACACCAGAGGCTGCTGAGGAAGCCTCACAGAGCTGAGGATACTCAGAACTCAGTGAGAGGAGTTCTGGGAATCACCCCAATATTGAACACTTGTAACAATAATAAACTAAGTGACAAGAAAGACCTGGGGAACACATGGTGATAAAAGAGACCGATGACCAGCATATCTGCGTGAGGAGGGGGCAGGGTGACTAGAAGGGACTCCAGAGAGGAAGAGTCTTGCATCCGTACCTCTACACCCTTCTCATGCTGTTCCCTTGCCCAGGCCTTCACACAACTGACTTCGCATCCTTCGCATTCTGCTCAAAGATCTCCTTCCTTCCCAGAAAGGGCTCCTCTGACTCACCCACCCTGAATTACACTGTTCACAGCACACCCCTCCAGCCAATGTTTTCTGGTTGTTTGTTTTGATGGCTGCTTTTATTTGTTTATTGTTCATCTTCTTCACTAGGCTGTGAACTCCATGATGGCCAGGACCCCTCTGCCTTGCTCATCTCTGGGTCTCATCTCCTAGCAGAGGGCCTGACACACAGCAGGTGCTCAACAAATAGAAAGTACACACAATCTGTAGATCCAAGGCCTAGTTCCAAGCGCATGGAACTTGTGTGAAGGAGAGGGAGATGTACATTTTGCACTACGATAGAGAGGTGGAAATTTCAGATATACTGAAGATCTGGAAACATACACACAAAGCTGGGAGAGTGCTAGAAAAGTCCATCCTTGAATGCTTATATGGGCTTAAGATGGAAAAGGACTTTCTAGGCTCAACTTTATTTGCACAGGGACATTTATTTCTTTATTACATCATTATTTATAAGAAAATGAAAATGAGAATAAAATCCATTGATAGGGTATAGGCTCAATAAGCCACAACTCTCTGTACCATGGAAAAGTATGCAGCCAGACAAATGACCTGCGTTCACTGATCTGGAAAGAAGCCCATAGTGCTTGCTGGATGTTAAACTTTCTAACTGGGAATCAGAGACTGAGAAGAAAAAGGTATAATTTATTGTGACTGAGAAAGTGTGAAGGTAAAAAGCCTTCAATTATCATTTATTAATTCATTCAGTCAATAGCATTTTCTGTTCCCTCCCTCTGCCTATTTCCTACTCTATGCAAGGGACAGTTCCAGACACAAGGGCAGTGTGTAATTAGGACACTGTCCTTGACCCCAAAGACATCTCAGCTCATGTACGTAGGTGAGAAAATATTATATAAGGGAGACAGTGCTCACAGCTAAGAACCTCAGTGTCATTGGCTGAGTGTGGAAGCAGGGGCAGGGTTGGGTACACAGAGACGGGAGGAAGCATGTTAAGAGGCAGAGGTGGGGTGACACGGGGCAGGTGCAGAAAGTCCCTGCATTCTCCATCAAACACTGAACTCCATTACGTGCAGGAATTCTGGGGTTGTGACCATGCTGTCCCCATGCATTCAGGCACAGAACAGCTTCCCGACCTGGACCCATTCACCCTGAGAGCGCCTGCTCCATTTAAACACTTGGGCCAAGGTACCCAGTGCAGGGTGGCAGGGGTCCCAGCTCTTCAGACCCTCTACTCAGCTCCTCTTGGGAGAACTCAGCATTTTTTATTTTTATTTTTATTTGGGGCATTTTGAGGCAGCTTGATGGTTACGGTTCAAAACACAGAGAGATGACTCAGCTTCATGTGAAGGAGCCGAAGCCTTTTGGAAAGATATTTCTGTTTTAAAGCTTCTCTCTTCTCAGCCACAGAAGCAGCTCATCCAGGCTGCCTTGTTTTCTTGACATTCAACTGCTCCCAGAGTTGGGGGCAGGGGCAAGGGCCAGACTCTGGGTGCCTGACTGCCTGAGTCTGAATCCTGGCACCATCCCTTACTAAGAAGACCTGGACAAAGTCATACCCTCTCTGAGCCTGCGTTTACTTAAGACTGCCTTGTGTGGTCTTCGTGCGAAGCCACCATCACTCACGGCACAAAGTGAGTGGACAATAAATATTAGTGTTAGTAACAAAAGCCACCTGTGCTGACCTTCTACTGTGGCTGAATTATCTCACTTAATCCTTACATGCTGCCGGGCACAAGTTCCCATTTTACGGATGAATTGACTGGGGCTCAAAGCAATGAGGTGGCTTGAGTTTCCATCTTCCCATTCAAGAGGGTCAGTGCACACACCCCAGGCCGACTCAGCAGTGAACCTGTGTAAGTTCTTTCTTTCTGTCTGCCTCTCTCAGCACCAGTAGCCAAGTGCACACAAGCTCCTCACTGCCTTTATCTGCAAAATGGGGACAATATTCTGAGGTTGTTGAAATATTCTAGTTATGGCTTAATAAAAATAATTCCATGAGGGTGCTCAAAAACCTTCAATAATATCGCATCATCCCTTTCTCCAGTACCAAGAGTCAACAAAACGCTGAGCTCTTCATGTGCAATATCCCAAGGAGAGATACGAAGCTGTTTGGGAAAACACTCCTCACAAGTCAGGAGAAACCCAAAAATGAGAAAGAGGTGCAAGCTCATGCCAAAAAAATTTAAAAGAAAAAAAAAAAAAAGGACTTTAAAATGATCCATAATGCAAACAGGCACACTGCACCTGCACCATGACATTAACACAGGGTCTGTCAATCTTCTGCCCCGGAACAAACATTAAAATAGAAAAAGCTGGTCCAGGCGAGCACATGGTAACCCGAGACAGTCAAAACCCAAGTTTCCATCCCCGTTCCCCTGCACTGCCCTGCAGTATATGCTGACAGGGCAACCTTAATAGTAACTGACTAATTGTAAACCCTGTGATTACCAGGGTTGATTTCCATGGAACTTCCTTTTACAGCACCGAGAACCTCTCACAAGCCTAATTGCCAAGTTCAATTTTAGCTCTGTCACATCCAGCCATCGCTGCTAACTAAGGCAGCTGCCTCCTTGCCAGGTAAGCTGTAATGAAGTCGGCTCCCTGCTTAATTTCACAATATTGTGATGCCCCCGTCAGCACCTGTAAATGCTGGAGGCTCTGAGCTGCTGTTGAATAAATCTCGCCCAAGGGAAGTGATTAAAGCCGCTTTGCGCCTCTGTGGTGCCTGTCTGGATCCTCACACCCACTGGGGCACCGTGGTGGGCTTAATCCCATGTGCCTCCTCGCCAAAACTGCCAGCCACTGCGGGGCCGCACTGGACATCTGACGGTGCACAGGACCCTGCCTCCCTTCATCCTCTGTAAATGCCTAACACTCTCTCCACCACCCCGTAGCCCTCCCGGAATTCAAACTCATGTCTGACTGCACCAGGCGGCCTTCACGTAGTCCTCAGACACACTGCACATGCTCACTTGTGGGGCTTATGCCTCATTGTGTCACAGTGCCCCACTGGCCTTGGCATCTGTCCTGTTATTAAACAGTCACCACCTCCCACACACGAGACTCCCCCTGACTGGGTCCCAACAGCAGAGCTGTGCTCTCCAGGCACTGCCGGGTATGTTTGGACTTCAGCTTTCGTCCAGAAATTGGCAGGAGTTAGCCATGACAGGACAGACGGGCAAGAAGTGTGCCCTCCGAGCCCACGACTCGCTGGGCATACACCAGGTACTTTATACCCACGTAATCCCCACCATCAGCCGGAGTAGCAAGGAAGAATGATCTCATCCCCCCCATTTTACGGGAAACTGAAGCCTGAGAACTTCCATGAGGCTGGTGAGAGGAATTTCTTTCAGCTCCAAATGCCAGTTAAGACAGTATTTCTTGTGAGGACCTGTCAAGCCTCTTCCCCCTTATCAAAGAAATCCTGGGGTAAATCTATTTCCCTTTTCACTCATCTGCCAGGAAGCCCAGAGCTGGATTTGCAGGCTGATTTCTATAACTGCAGAGCCCCAGGACCAACATACCTGCTTTCATTTTTCCACCTAGAATTTTTTCTGTTTTATATTTTCTTCGCCTCTAATTTTGGAATGTATTAAATATACTCTTATAGCTTCATATGTGTTCTCGTCACTGAATAACCAAAAATAAACAAGGAACCACCAAAAGTGAGACCCTGAGAGGTTAGGTGGGTGTCCCAGGTCCCACAGCAGGCCCGGCGGTGTCACCTTCTTCCTCCCCTCCTCAGCCAAAAGCAGTTTCTGAGCATTTGCTTCCTGCCAAGCACAGGGACAGGTCCTGTGAGAGCCACACTAACTTCCCAACACAAGGTAACGCTTACAGCAGCACATACTCTGTCCCAGGTACTGCTTCCTGCATTTACACATATTGGTTCTCAAGACAACCCTGTTAGGTAGATGCGATTATTATCCCCATATCACAGAGGAGGAAACTAAGGCACAGAGAAGTTAAGTAACTTGCTGGATGCTCACAGCTAGTAAGTGTCACAGACAGGACTGGAAGGAAGGTTCTGGGCCTGCCGTCCACGCTCACTGTGGTGTTGTCAACTGAGTCACCAGATCCCTCATTTTACAGATGAGTCAAGGTTCCAAGAGACAAAGGGATCACCCTAGCCTGGACTTTGACTCTCCAGTCTGGATGGCTGCAGATGTAGAGAGAGAAGCCAGTGGCTCCAGAAAGCCTCACTCTCAACATCCAGCCAAGGCAAAGCCATGCTTCTGGAAGCAAAGGTCCAGGTCCACTCCTGCCAGAGGTGCACAAGGAGGCTGACAGGCTGAAGCACAAGGACTGGAAACCTTCTCAGTCTCCAAGGCCACCTTAGCCGCCCCTCCACCACCACCATCACTGCCCTGGACCCCTGTGTGGTGGGGCAGGCATCGCAAGCCAGCGGCCCCCGCATGGGGAGCTGACAAACACACTCTTCCTAGCTCTACTGGTGCCTGAACCCCCAGTTCAACCAAAGACAGTATGGAAATGAGTTCTGAAGCATGAAGACCCAGGTTCAAATCCCAGCTCTGCTAGTAGCTGTGAACCTCTCAGGTAAGGGTGAGCCTCTCTGCAAAGTAGGGGATTAATGCCACCACCTTGCTGGATGTCTGTGGACACTGGCAGAGACCACTGGCCCTGTGCCCACACTCCCAGAATAGACGCGTTGCTATTTCGGTGCTGGCCTCCAGCAGCATCCTGGCAACTCCTTCCAGGGCATCCAACAGGAGATGACAGAGGGAAGGAGAGGGCAGGGAGGTTTGCTCCAACTTATCTCATTTAGGACATGCTTTCTGGGACAAGACTGAAAAAATAAAATTAAATAATAAAATATGAGGTTGGATAAAACCCAAAGTCAGGATTGATTTTGCTAGAACTACTCGGTCCTACCTCAGGCAGAGAGGAGGGCTAAGGGAGTTCCCAAGGGTCACCCCACCGGTGGTGGGCATCTGTGACATCCCCTGGCCATCAGCAACAAGATGGGCTGCCGGCCATGTGATGCATCCCAGTTGCCGTGGTTTCTGTTTTTTCTGGGGCCCGGTACAGAGGAGTATTTGCTATACTCCGACTTGGCAGTCACCTAGGCCCCTGCACTGTCCTTGGCTGCACTCAGGAAGAGCCTGCATGCATAGAACAGGCACTAAGATTAACTCCGCCCCACAGGGGCTCAGTCCAACCCAGGGTGGATGGGACCAGGCCCCCATTTTCAGATGAGAAAACCAAGGCTTGAGGCTGGTGGCACTTGCCTGGAGGTTCATGGTGATGTCATAAGGAGCAGGAATTCAAACTTGAATTTGTCTGACCTGTCCCATTTTTCCACTTCTGTGCTGGCTCATTTATGATCAGGCCTTTCTAAAACCGCACCATCTGATATGCCTTGAGAGAGCCTGCTGAAGGCTCAGGGACATCGAAGGCAGCTCACGGGAGTAAGTAGGTGGTTCCCCAGGGGGCTGGGCACTCAGGTCCCCACCCCAGATCTGATACCATTCTCAGTTCATGGTTCAAAGATCACTGACCAACAGAACTAAATACAAACCCTTACTTAACCCAGCACCCTAGACCTGCCCCGCAATCCTATACCTATGACTTCTCCCTCACTGCCTCCTTGTCGTTTCCGACGCCCAAATCCCTCCTCTTCCACAGGATTTCCTGGGTGCCTACGTGAGCATTAATCTCTCCCTCTTCCCAAAGGCCACCAAGCCCAGCTGCACAATGTATAAGTTGCCCATGGAAAGGTCTCTCACCACCTCCCTAGTGAAACTGTGTCATATGGGGGCTGCTCAAGGGACATCTATGAACCAAAGTTCCTTTCGCAGCCCAAGCATGCTGACACTTAGAGGGAACTGGCACATCAATGGGTGCTTAAATGTGCCAAGTCTCTCCTTCCACAGGACCTTTGCACATGCTGTTCTCTCTATCTAGAATGCCTACCCTGCCCCCACCACCTAGCAACACGTCTTCCTGTAACTCCTGAAGTCCTTTCTGACCCTCCGTTACCTGGCCTCATAGCACTTGTGCAGCTCTCCTGACCAACCTTGTCATGCTCCCATTTTGTGTTCCGTTATGTCATTATAGGTCTCTTGTTCACCGTGGAGTTCCTGCCACAGTGCCTGGCACACAGCAGGGGCTCCATAAAAGTTTGCTGCCAGCCATGATAGATTATAAAGATGAATGCAAGTCCTCCCGTTTCTACACATGGGCCCTCTGCACAGTGACGTCACTGCTCCTCTTATCAAGAGATGGAGTCTTTCTTCACACCTTGAAGGTGGGCTTAGCCATGTGACTTTATGCGGTCACTGAGACAGCAGCAAGTGTTTCATAAGGAAAAACTTGAACAGCACTTGTGAACTACAGCATCTTGTCTTGCTGTGCCAGGAGCCCTGAAGCGCTAAGTGAAGGAGCCTGAGCTGGCCTGCTGGAGGAAGAGGTTTTGGGGAAAGCCCAGCCAACATTCAGCCAGCTCCCGGCCAGCAGCCTGCCAACCACCAAACAGGTGAGTGTGGCCATCCTAGATCATCCAGCTGCTAGATAAATGACCGACTGATCACAGATGCAGGAGGGAGCCCCGCAGAGACCAGCCAGCCCATGCCCAGAGAGTCTTCAGCTAACCCACAGATTGTGAGCTAAACAAAACAGTTGCTTTGAAGCACTAATCTTAGGTGGCTTTGTATGCAGCAACAGACAACTGATACAGGAGCTAAGAGAAGAGCATTGGCCATGATACGCTCACAGCCAAAGAACAAGTGTGTCTGGTCTATACAACATCAAGCTGAGAACAACAAATGCCTCTTGGGACGTAGAAAGCAGCTCAAACCCTGGGTTTGAGCCCTACTGGCCTATGACCTTGGTTTGAGCCTGGACAAGGCAGGCACTCACCTCTGTCTGTGCAGTGGGAATAACACATCCTACGCCAAGTCTTCTAGGTTGAGATGGTTTGAGTCTAAGCAGGGAACACATGTAAAAGGGCCCCTCAAAGGAAGCTAAAGATACTTTGCATATGGTGCAGAATAAGCATCATGACTTCAGAGCTAGATAGATTCTGGTTCGTGATCCATTCTGCTACCTGCAGGCTGTGTGACCTTAGACAAGTTCTCTATCCGAGCTTCTGGTGTCACCTGACCAGGTGTCAGGTGTCTGTGACATGGCAAAAATAATATGTACCTTGCAGGACTCTTGTGAGGGTTAAGTAAAACAGTATACATAAGACCCCTGGCACATAGTATGGATCCAGTAAATAGTAGCTCCTCCTCTGTCCCCACCCCCACTTAGCGGGTACCTCTCACACCACTCCCCTTGCCACCCAACTTGGCAGTAACAGTTTCCATGTTTGATATCAACATCTTGTGCCAGGTGCCAAGTTGTGACTGTAGCTTACATAACATCCAGAGAGAGAGAGAGAGAGAGAGAGAGAGAGGTTTACATGAAGAATGAGAAAGAGCTGGGTATTGCCAGATTCTACTGGGGGAGAAAAAACTCGGGCCACGGATAAGAGAGTAAAGAAGGCTGAAGATGATTCAGACCTGAATCCTCAGCCTCAAAGTCTTGACACACCCGAGCCCCCATCTACCTTCATCTGGGATAATTGTCTGTGGTCCTTCCTCCCTTTGCCTCCAAGGCACGGGGTGTGCGGCCTGGGGCTGGCCACGCAGGAAGGAGGGAGGCAGGAAGGGGGGCTTGTCACAGAGGCAACCAGCTCTTCCCTACACTGAGACTGCTGGGTAGCAGTGTTATTCCAGGCCTTCCGTCCCACAGAGCGCCTACAGCAAAAGCGGAAGCCCCTCTGCCCCAAGGACCCCAAATGCCCAGAAAATGGTCTACAGAAAGGGTCGAGGATGGACTCCACCTCACCCCACCCCACCCCACCCCACCCCACCCCACATGCACATGTACACACACAGACACACACACGCACGCACGCACGCACACACTGATGAATAAGCTGAATCAGGGAAGATAGATGCACCAGGAAGGGCCCCAGAGCAGAGGGGCACAACACTGGCTCACTCCCCTTGCACACACCACGCCTGCCCCAAAGCCCTCTGCGGATCTCCCCTATAGGCCCCAAACTCCAGGGCCTGGCACTCAATGCCCTTCCCAAGTTGCAGGTTTTGCCTCTTCTTCCACACAAGCCTATACCCATCCAGACAGCTCTGCCATAGTTCCCTAAGCCACTGGTCCCCTTGGCCTTGGTCACACCCCCTCCCTGCTTGGTGCAGTCATGGAGGCCAAAAATGGGGGTCCTAGCTCACAGGTTTGGGTTCCAGTCCCAGTGTGACCAGGGCCCAGTCACCACACTCCTGGTGCCTCAGCTTATCTGCACAGTGGGATCAGCTTCTACTCCAAGTGTGGTTGCAAAGAGTAAATAAATAATGTAAGTGAAATACCCATCCCATGATAGATACTAAATTAATGGCTCTTCTGCTCTCCCCTCCTCTATAGGTCCTCATCCTATCCTTCTTGGAGGTCCTGCCTAAATGCCTCCCTCTGCCAGGAAGTCCTCCCTGAACACTACAGGTCTCAGGGATTCTCTCTCTCTCTCTCTCTCTCCCTCTCCTCCTCCCTCCCTTTATCTTCCCTTCTCCCACCCTCTTCCCTCTCTTTTTCCTCTCTCCCTCCTCCCCACCCCTTCAGCTCTGAAGTAAGAGTTGTCTTATCCTGTACAGAGCCCCACCTATCTGCCCATCCCTACCTGCAGGCTCCATCACAACCTAAGGACAAAGACCAAGGACCAGTCATGAGCAAAACCTTGTGATGCTGCAGCACAGTGCCCAGAGAGCAGAAGTGGCTTACCCAAGGTCGCATAGCAAAATTCAAACAAGAGCAAACAGTCCTGCCTCCTTGTTCACACTCTCAAGGCTATCAGACAAGGATACAGTGTGTGGATACTGATGGGGTCTTACCCAGATCTCCCTTTTCAGCTCTGTACCCATCCCCCAGTAAATGAGTGCTAATGTCCCTTCCTCTGCAGAAGAGCCCTTGGCTGATAGGAGAAAAGCATAGGAAGCATATCACCCCTCCCCCACCCCTCCCTGAGGAAGCCTATGGCCAGTGACCAACTAACAAGGGTGTGCAAAAGGCCACCCCCAGCCCTGACCTCAAGACGGGATCAGCTCTGTAGTGCCACTCTTGCTCCAGGGTTCTCTGCAGGATCAGGCTGAAGCAGGTCTCCAGCTGAGACCACCTCCTTGCTCCCCTCCTCCCCCAGGCTTGTCCTGGGCCCCCATGACCCTTCTCAGGAGGGCACCCCACTGGATCTCTTTGATAAGCATCCTTGTCTCAGGCTCTGCTTCTTGGGAGCTCAGCCTGACACAAAGGACTTGATTCTCAAATTGTGGTCCGCTGACCAGCAGCCCAGCATCTTCCAGACCTTGTTAAGAGCTGAAAAATCTCTGGCCCTACTCCAGGTCTCCCAAATCTGGATCTGCATTTTAACAAGACTCTATGTGATCTACATGCACGTTCAAGTTTTGAGAAGCTCTGGCTTAAGGTAGGTAGTCACCAGCCAACTGCGGGACCATCCAGCAAACATGGTATTAACAACACGCGCCCATCTGTTACAGCAATTATACAGCTAACGTGGGCATTATCCAACCCTGATTATTGACTGTGGAGGTGAGCCAGCTAGTGTGGACATAACCACCCCACACACCAGTGTGTTATCTCCATGGCCCACCCTCTGGTGAGTGTGAGTTACAACATTAGCAAGATACAAGCTCCATGTCCTTCTGGCCTGAGCTCCAACCCCACACCCTACTTGGTCACCAGAATTCTGTTTCTCTTTGGAATGAGTCGAGTGTCTGCATTAGTCAGTTAAAGCCTTTGCCTCTACCCCTTCTTGAGGGGACCGCACCCCTAACACCAGACAGCGAAGAAAAGTTCCCCAAGGGCACCCCTGCAGAAGATGCTAGAAAGACGGGAGGTTAGGATTCTCCAAGATCCTGGTGGGTAGGGAGGGGGAACAAGGCCATGGATGTCTCTGCCCTGGAAGAAGCAAATTCCTGGCCTGCCCTGAGTCAGAAACCCCTCTTCAGAGGCCCCATCCAGCCACCCCAGGGTATGAGCCCCCTCATCCTGGTGTGAGTCCCTCAGAGATCCTCTAAGGGGTTGTCCATGACCTTTGCAAAACTAAAGGCAATAACCAAGTCCTATGTGCTGAGCAGACCCCAGGGCCAGCCCCGGAGACTGCAATAATCCAGACGTGTGTTTGGACAGGAACACCCTGCAAAGCTCCGTCAACTCTGCCTGTTGCCTGAGGAGGGAAGCGCTTCACCTTTTGCTAATCGTCCTAATTCATTTTTTATTACTAACTTTCCTGTTTTCTATTTGCCATCTGATTGAAGATATTACCAAAGGCATTTAAACAGCATCAGACCGTACCGCAATGGCAAACATAACTCTTTTTATTGAAATCTGCATTAATATACATATAATTCCCTGATCACAAAGACCTCATGGTCCACATGTTACACCCTAAGTGAAGGCAGGTTTGACAAGAGGCATATACACAATTGAAGGTTCCTCAAAAGACGATAAGCCACGTCAGAAGGGTGGGACAAAATGGACGCTTTCTCGTGCTGCTAGGGAATGTGGATGACTCTTCTGGAAAATGACATGACAATCCAAATTAAGAGCCATAAAAATGTTCACTTTGGGTTCTACTTTGGCCCACAGCCAACAGCCTGGGTCTTTCTGCAATGGTGGGAATGCTCTGTATCTGCACAGCCCAGTGGCTATCGAGCACTAGTGTGACCTAGGAGTTCAATTTGATTTGATTTGATATTGAATTTAAATAGCCACATGTGGGGGCGCCTGGGTGGCTTGGTCGGTTAAGCGTCCGACTTCGGCTCAGGTCATGATCTTGCGGTTTGTGAATTCAAGCCCCGCGTTGGGCTCTGGGCTGACAGCTCAGAGCCTGGAGCCTGTTTCCGATTCTGTGTCTCCCTCTCTCTCTCTGACCCTCCCCCGTTCATGCTCTGTCTCTCTCTGTCTTAAAAATAAATAAACGTTTAAAAAAAATAAAAAATAAATAGCCACATGTGGCCAGTGGCTATCATGTTGGACAGTGCAGGAAGCCATCATCGAGTCTCTCCTAAACAATAGGACCTGCATCCACTCTCGTCCTCATCCAAAGTTTTCCCCAGAAGACAGCCGCCAAGATTCTTCTAAAATGCAATACACCTCAGCTCCCACTGCCCTTTGATACAAAGTCCAAGCTCCTAGACATGGCCTTCAAGGCCCTATCTCCTGGGGACAGGGAGCATCCCACCTCTCAGGGAGCCTAAGGTGTTCCAGGTGTTGAAGGGGCAATGACAGAGGCACAGAGAACAGCAGTAAAGACCTGGCGGGGGAGGGGGGGGTGGCCCTTGAGAAGAAACCTAGAAGACACATGGGCAGGAGTTTGCCAGGCAGGTGGGAAATGCCCAAACCAGAGGCAGAGCAATCAGAGCTGCTCCCACAGATCCCCGTCCTTGTGAAGCTGATATTCTAGCAGTGGGGGTGGGACATAAACAAGAAATGCAAGTTATGTTCCATGAAAAGAGAAAAGATGAGACAGGTAAGGGGTTCCTGGAGGAGCCGGGTGGGGCAGAACAGTCCGCACTGAATATTCAGAAAGGAAAGGACCCAAATCAACACTGTTCTTTCGTTTGCACGGTGGGGTCGTGGCAGGGGATCTCCCCCATTCCCTAAACGTTTGGGCAGGTAACATAATCTTTATAATTTACAGTTTAATAAAAAGAAGGGGGTCCTCCCTTCAGGAGAGAAGTCACCCAAAATTCCTGCTTGCTCAACAGAAACGTTCCTACGAGCTGGAGATTGTGCTATCTCTGAAGGCCAGGCCCACCGTGCCCCAGATACCCCAACCCAGGCAACAGGGAGTGATACCCTCCCCTTGAAAGCGGCAAGGTCACCACTGGCAGGGAGATGGGAGGCGGACAAAACAGGGGGCTGAGGTCTACCAGCCCTTGCCCCAGAGAGCCAAGCATTGATTAAAATCCAGACGATTTTAAACGTCATCCCTCTTGACTTACACTTCAACTTTCTTTCTTGGGCTCAGCTGGAGGGGAGGGTGGCATGTGGTAACAGTGGGAATTCACATTTATTAACAGTTGCAGGCTGGGGCGCCTGGCTGGCTCAGTCGGAAGAGCATGCGACTCTTGATGTCGGGGTCGTGTGTTCGAGCCCCATGTTGTTGTGTAGGGATTACTTTAAATAAATAAATAAATAAATAAATAAATAAATAAATAAATGCAAGCTAAAGCAAAAAACAAACAAACAAAACGCTTGCAGACCCCAGACACTGCCTCTCATGTTTATATGTTTAAATTTTTTTTTCAACGTTTATTTATTTTTGGGACAGAGAGAGACAGAGCATGAACGGGGGAGGGGCAGAGAGAGAGGGAGACACAGAATTGGAAACAGGCTCCAGGCTCTGAGCCATCAGCCCAGAGCCTGACGCGGGGCTCGAACCCACGGACCGCGAGATCGTGACCTGGCTGAAGTCGGACGCTTAACCGACTGCGCCACCCAGGCGCCCCTCTCATGTTTATATGTTTAATCCTCCTGACAACAATATACACATAAGACATGTAAAGGCCCAGAGACAGCGAGTGACTTATTCTTGGAAACACAGCCTAAGTTATGTTATAGTGGCCATCTCTAGAAAACATAACCTCCACACTGACTCATATATTCTTTCAACAACTTTTTATTGAGCACCTACTCTATAGCAGACACCATACTGAGGTGCTGGGGACTCAGTGGTAAAGAAAACAAACATGACCCCCAGTGGTCTGAAAGGTGGAACAGACACTCAAGTAATCTCATAGACACATTGTGCGATGGGGAAAAAATACACTAGAGGCTGTGATGGAAAATAATGGGATAACCGCAGTGATTAGAAGGTCAGAGTCTTTGAAAAGGCGAAAAAAAATGAGTAAGAGCCAGTCATGTGAAGAGTGAAGGCAAGAACATTCCAGGCAAAGGGAATAGCATTTGCAAACCCCTCAAGCTAAAAAGAGCATGGTAGGGGAGACTGGAGGCATGAGGGGGCTGGAAGCAAGAAGGCCAGGATGGCTAGAATGAGGTCAACCACGGGGAGGTTGTCTTTGCTCACCACCGTATCCCCAGCACAAAGTCTGGTGCCTCAGACAGAGCAGCTGGGAGTAAGGCTGGAAAAGCAGGCAGGGGCTAGATCACACCAGGATTTATGGGCCCCCCCCCAAAAAAAAAGGTATTTGATGTTATCTACACACCAGGGGGAGCCACTAGGAGGTTTTAAGCAGAGGTCTGATTTAGGTTGGTAAGAGTTCACTAAGCTGTAACAGAGAGCCGTTGAGTGGTTTCACCCAGAGAAATGACAGGATCCAATTTACACATCAGAAAGATCTTGATCATGGCCGGGATAACTCCTCAGCTCATCCTAATGTGACTTGTGGTCACTAAATAGTAAATATCCCCCAAAGCTAAGCATCCCCAGCTCGCGTGTGGGAGGGGGCCGCCTTTCAGAAAAGCAAGACAAAGCAGCAAATGACAGGATGTGTTGACAGAGCATCAGATGGGCACAAGGCTGTTGGCAGATGGAAAATTGTCCCAGAGAACGCCTCAACAGGGTCGTGGCTTATTGTTAATGTCGAGCCATTAGGAAAACACAATTATGTGCTTCACTGATATTCTAAGACATAATCTGAGACAGAGCGCAAACATTTAGTGCTTCATCCAAAAAAGAGGTAAGACAACTAACAGAAGAGTCACTGGAGGAGAAGCTTGCATTGCACAGGTGGGTGGCCAAGCCCTCCAGGTTGTTTGTTTGTTTGTTTGTTTCTCCTTGTCTCGTGTCTCTCATTCAAAGTCAAAGTTTGGCTCTTAGGCATCCATAGACAGATTTGGAAAGGGAATTAAAATTAACCTATCCCGGGTGCTTAAGCAGACCTTATTATCTCATTTAATTTCATAAGCAGGAATCTAATCCCATCCCAAAATGGTAATCCCCATTTTGTAGATGAGGAAACTGAGGTTCTGAGATATTAAGTAGCTTTCTAAATGCCTTCGTTTCCCTCTTGAGCTTTATCTCTTGACACTCTCAACCCCTTCTACGCCTTTGTAAATGTTGTTCTTTCTATCTGGAATACTTTTCTCAACGTTCTCCACCTGGCCAATTCACCTTCAAGCATAGACCAGATGTCCCCCCTCCTCTGGGAAGCCTTCCCTGACCACCTCAGCCTGGCCTGGTAATCCCACACCCATTTGGAATTGCTTATCTTTGCCTATCTCTCTAATAAGACTGTGGCTCCTCAAGGGTTAAGGACCAGGTCTTAATCACCTGTTCCTGCCTAGCATCTACCATAAAGCCCTGCAGACAGCAGTCAGTGAATGTTCTTTGCATGGCTGAATGAATGAATGAATGCACTCTTAATAAGTTGCAAAGCCGGGATTTGATCCCAAGCCAATTTGACTCCACAGGATATCTCTTGGCCAGAGTTTATGTCTGTGTCTTATATAGATCAATCAGAAAACATAAACAAGCATGGAATATATCATAACCATACTGAGGACTTCATTCATGGCTCCAAAAGAGATGCCGAAAAGCACCACTTCTCTGGGGAAAACAGGATGATGTATGTGGGGTAGAGGGTTAAGCAAATCCTTTTCCCTTCTGCAAGAGAATTTCACCTTTGTTAATTGTCTAGCATAACTCCCTGGAAACCTGATTAAAGTAGGATGTTAACTATGTTACCAGGCAACTCTGCTTATGGTACAAATGACCCCTGACTGGTAAACTGTACCTGGACTGGAAGTAACTATAAATAAATTATAAATATCTGATAAAGAAACCAAACTTTAGATTTTCCTGAGTGCAGTGACTCTTATAACTGACATGCCCCCTTGCAAGAAACCCTCGAACTAAAGGCTATGGAATTGCTACAACAGATATGGGTCATTTGAGGAATAAGTCTTGTGAGCAGGGTGACTTCCAAACCTACCGGTTGTGGGTCTCATTCCCTTGCACCTAAACTAAAACCCGGGGGGTGGGGAGGCAGGTAACAGAGAAGCTGGTGGCTACCTCCATGGACTAAGGCAGAGACTGTGGCTAGAACTACTCCTGCAGAAGAGGAACAGATCCTATGCTCTGCTGGCAGGTGGCTCCTTCAAGGAGACAGGAACCAAGTGTCGCCCATGTGTGTCTTGTGAGTCTGAATGTTTAATTGAACCTCATCAAGTCCCTGTGGGATATACAACCAGAAATAAGGGAACTGATACGGAGAGAAAGGAAACCGTCCCAACCAAAACCACCACTACACCTATTCTGAACGGGAAAGCTCCTGAGACTCAGCCATTTATAAAAGACAAAAAAAAACCTGGGATGGAGCCTATGTTCGCTGTCCTACAGAGGGCCCAGATGACCTGAATGGTACGAGGCAGCAGGAATGAGGGAGGTCATGTAAATCATGGAGGCCTCACCACAAACCTGAGATGGAAGTGCGGTTATGTGAGAACACAGGAGATCAGAGAAGTTAAGTGACAGGTACAAAGTCACACAGCTTGTAAGCGGAAGGATAGGAAGCCAGGCACTTCCGCTGAACTCAAAGTCACATTTGAATCCACTGATTTTGCAAAACAATTAACTTACAGCTCAGGTGAATGAATAGAATAGAAAAAAGCATGGGGGTTGGGGTGAAGGGACCTCCTTAAATAATGTAGATACCACCCACTAGGCACTCAGTAAATATCTGCAAAATAAATGAGCAAAAAAAGGCCCAGCGTCCATATTCCACATTATCAAGTTCAGTTCAAGTCAAAACACAGCAAAATGGAACAATAAATTTATGCATGAGATTGACCCTGGGTTATACTACTGAGTTGGATTCATTTCCAACAAGTTTCTAAATCATTTCTGCAAATGAGGCCCAACTTCGAGATAAGCACATTTTAATTAGCTGTAATATGAAGGCATTCTATTACCAAGGGATGTTTGAAGTTGAAAACCAAGGCAGAAGGCCCAGCTGGGAATCCCCTGGCCCCTAGAAGAGCCAAGGTGTCAACAGTAAAACCAAGGGGCAAGCTGATCCACTCTTCCATCCCTGCAGAGGGCAGGAGCTCCACCCGGCACCATGGAAGCTGCAGGAGAGAGGAGGAGAGAGAACACACTCTGAACTCCAGCTCTGCCAACCAGCTCCTCTGCTGCCTCGTGTAACGTGATCTACTTGGATCTCAGTTTTGTCACCTACAAATGGGGACACACGTGCCTGGCATAGTTAGGAGGCTTAATGAGATGGTACGAGAATGAGCCTGAGATGGGTAAATGCTCAGCAAATAAATCTGCACTTATTTCTACTCTACTTTCCTTCATAAAATAGCACAAAATTTAAAAAATAAAAATCAGTGAGAGGGGACTTTTTGTTCAAGATGGCAGAAGGAGCACACACTTTCTGCCTCTTTTCTAAATAACACTAGAATAGAAAAAAAAAGATATACACACATATAACACATATATTCATAATTCTTATATACACACATTCATATTCATAATTCAGACAGATAGATGGATTAAAGTGGAGTAACTCCAAAGAGCTCCCAAAAGAACACAAGAAAGGGCTGGGGATCAGAAACACCAAGAGTGCCAGGCAGTAAGGAAGTCAGACTGACAATGAAAGCCTATCAGCTCCGAGGCACCAGCACACCAACACAGTCCTTTGGGAAAACTATTATCCTAACTGAACCCCAGAAAATCCCCGAAGAGAAGCAGCAGGGACTGGAAGCCCTGGGCCAGGGATGTACCTGGACCTTTGTGTCAGCTTAATAGACCTCACAAAAGCTGACTGTAGGATCTGCCTCCAGCCAGGGAGGAGAATTCCAATTAAATGAGAGATCTGCCTCAGGGAATCCCCACTGTGGGTAGGCATGAGGCAGGAGAAACAAAGTGTACCAGTACCCGTGGGTAACTGCTGGTCTACATGGGAAACAGATGCCCCCAACCTCAAGTGAACTTGTCCCATGTGCTAATAGAAGTCCCCAGCTTCAAGTATCCACACACAAACCACATCCAGGGCACCTAAAATCAACTTCACATTGCTTACCCACAAAACTGTGGATTTCACAGGCATTGAGGAAACTTACAACTACAGAGCAGATCAGTCTAGACCTCTGTTTACAAGTAAATGTCCATCAAGAATCACCAGACATGTGTAGAAAATATCAGCATAAAAAGAGGCCTAAGGTGAAGAGAATTAACCACCAAGAAAACAGAGTTAATGCAGGAAACAGAAGATAACTTAAAAAAAAAAAAACAACTGTATTATAATCTTCAAAAAGACTCAAGATATTCACATATCCATTTTATAAAAGGAATGGGATACTCTGATACAAGATCAATCAAGAAATAATACAAAATTCTGTGAATGAAAAAGTGATTACAGAACAGAGACAATAAACTTATTAGAAGTAAACTGAAGAGTAGTGATGACTAGAAGTACCTCCACCCAATACCCTCAGGGGTTAGCCCTAGGGAGTAGGGCAGGGAAGGCAGTGGGGAGAGGGGATGAGAACGAGCAGGACCCCCATGTTTTCCTTTATATTCTACCATATTTCTGTGTATCTTACAAAGAACAAAAACAAATTAAAAAAAAAAAAAAGGTAGGACTCAAGATCAAGTGGGAAAATGACAGAAAAGCAAAATGAAATTGGGAGTTAATAAGCAAAAGACGTGGGGCGCCTGGGTGGCGCAGTCGGTCAAGCGTCCGACTTCAGCCAGGTCACGATATCGCGCTCCGTGAGTTCGAGCCCCGCGTCGGGCTCTGGGCTGATGGCTCAGAGCCTGGAGCCTGTTTCCGATTCTGTGTCTCCCTCTCTCTCTGCCCCTCCCCCGTTCATGCTCTGTCTCTCTCTTTCCCAAAAATAAATAAATGTTGAAAAAAAAATTAAAAAAAAAAAAAAAAGCAAAAGACGTGTGTGATATCTATCCTATGTTATAGCTACAGATGATCTGCTCATTTACCTCTGAGCTTCCTGGGAGCTCAGAGAAGGTGAAGACAATGGGGATAGGACAGCCATGGACAAGGGCTGACACTGAGGCAGGGACCAGGTGAAGAGCCTCTTATTGAAGCTGTGACAGGAGAAAGCCACTGTCCCCTGCCCAGAGCTGACTCCCTGAGGCATCGCCCAGAAGTTTCTCAGAAATCAGTGTGGAGTCCTCCCCGCCACACAGGAAAGTACGTGACATCTCAGTAATAGAATCTCTTTGGGCCCTAGAAAATCCCATTAATTATAATTTTTCTTCCCTCAGACCTAAGAAGCAATTATCCTACAGTTCTCACTCACATCATGAGATAAGGAAGAATCTTCAGCAAGTGACTCAGTCTCTATAAATCATCAACATGCTGGCCCTTGATTTCCTGGGAACCAAGAGAAGGATGAGTTTTCTCCCTATGTTGCATCTCCCTGAAACAGGCACTATAGTGCTCCCCTTTCTATGCATTCATGCCCAGCTGATGGGGATGTCCCAGCTGTAGCCCCCACTGGGAACCTCTCTGCTATACGGAGCCACCTGGGCCAAGGAGATGCCCTGCAGCTAATGACTGCATGTTGCAAGAACCAAAGACACAGGTAGCCCTCCTTGCCCCAGTTTGAGACAACGCTACAAAGCCACTCCAGATTAGTGACCATGCTCCAGACCAGCTTCTCCCTCCATACAATCATGCTTCCCTTACTTCCTTACAGGTACACTTCCTGGGAACTTCCCCCCCAAAAAAACTTTCCACAGGCAACCCTCCATCTCAGAGTCTGTTTCCAAGAAGCCCGATCTAAGACTCTCCAAGGTGCAGGAGACTCTCCCCGTAACTACAGAGGGCCTAAAGAAGGCAGGGGTCTCTGGGATACCTGACTGTGTCTGAGCCAAGGCCACATGGCCCAGTCCAACAATAAGTTCCCAGCAACATCAGCATCACTTGTTATTAGCGCTGCACATTTTCAGCCTCTCCCCAAACCTCCTGAGTCAGAACTTCTGAGAGCAGCACCTAGCAATCTGTGTTTCAACTGCCCTCTGTCCAGGTGATTCTATTGCACTAAAGTTTGAGAAGCAGAGCCTCTATGATTACTGGGTGAAATGAAACACAAGTCATTAAACTTTTCCATCAGCAGAAGACCAAGGGACAGCTGCTGATAACAGCCTGATTCAGCAACATGAAGCATTCCATACTCTGCTCCACACCTCTGGCTCCAAGGCACTCCTTTACTTAAAACCCAACCAGCTGGGATGTGACACCCTTTATGACAATCTCTGCTGGTGTCTCAGCTCCCCTGTAGGCAGGCCTCCCTGCCTTAGGCTACAGTATCCCCAAATCACCCTCCAGGCCCCCTTGCAATAATTGCTCTCCCCTCTGCCCAGGACACTGTTCCAAGAATTCTTCATGCCCCCCACATAGCCCGCCTGGCATATCCTGTAAGACTCTGCTGTGTGAGGCCTTCCCACAGCCCTGCCACATCCCCAGACAATTATATATTTAATTATGACTCTGCATTTTAAGCCATGTTACAGACCCACACAGCCTTTCATCTAGCAAATAAAAGTTTCCCGTTGAGTGGCTGAGCCTTCAAGACACGGCTGCATCCCCTGGCACACAGTAGGCACACAATAAAAACCTGCTAAACATCTGAGAAGCCCAGCAGTAAATGGGTAATTACATAGTGAAAAACCACAGTCTTGTTGCTCATTCTAGCAGGACCAGAAGTTTGTTGTTATACAGTGGCAAGTTTAAGCATCAGGATAATTGATCAAAATTTATTATCCTGTGTTATACAGCATGTTTTCACTAAGAGATAAAATTACAATTTACCACGACTCATTAAGTTAATAATTATTTACCATATGTGTTTATTGCTGCTCCCAAACCACACTGAAAAATCACTATGCAGGTTTTTGGTCCATGTAAATAGGATGACTGCCAACCACGTGGGCACAGAATTTACTGACAGGGAGACACAGGACTAAAATACTGAACAGAAAGCACAAGCTCTAAAGCTCTGTCACTCTCATCCCCATCACTTTCTAGTTTACCTGTGTCACATTTTCCAGGCCAATGGTTCTCAAACAGGGGCACTTCTGCTCCTCAGGAGACACTTAGCAAAGTGTGAGGATATATTTGGCTATTACGACTACGGAGGAGAGGCTGCTGGCAGTGGAAGCCAGGGATGCTACTACACATCCTATAACGCGCAGGACAGCCCCCCAAACAAGGAATTATCAGGTCGGAAGTGTCAACAGTGCCGAGGCTGGGAAACACCGTTCTAGATCAAAGGGAACTTCCATGTCTGTTTTTTTAATCTGAGCTTCATAGCAGCCGTATGAGGAAGGCATTACTGCCCCCTTGTACAGATGAGAAAACTGAGACCTGCAGCAGTTAAATAATGTGCACGAGGTCACCAGCCCACTCCAGAGAATGGTGAGGCTGTAATTAACCAGTCTTCTCTGCCTGATGAATCCAGCTCTGCTCCCACACAGATTCAAAAAGGAAACAGAACCCAAGGAAATGAGCAGCGCCTTGTCAATTCATTATGCTGAGCAGTCCAGTGAGAGATGGCTTCAAACCAGATGCAGGAAAAATCAGATCCAGAGACCCAGGTATGGAAACACCTGATGTTAGGAAGACCCTTCCCCTGCAGCAGCTGGGATTGGTCAGTCCTCCAGCATCTAGTGCTGAAACAGGTTCCTCCAGCTTTTTAACTTTCAACTGTGCAGCTCTTTATGAATAGAAATGAAAGCATTTCCTGCTGGGGCCACATGCTATATATGCATGATCTCCAACCTCAAGGCAACCCCATAGGGGAAATGTTGCTGTGCCCATTTTGTAGATGAGGAGACTGAAGCACAGGGAAATAACTGGCCTGTGCTAATGATGGTGAAGGCAGCATTCAAACCCAGTTCCTCTGGGTTCCAGAACTTACACTGCCTTCATATGTTGAGACTAGTTCTAGGAAATCAGAAGCAAGATAGCTGACCCTATGGAATCACAAGGGGCCAGCAGTCCTTAAAGGGGATTCTTGGGACAGGGGTGAAGTGTGGGGCCCTGTCCTGTATGCATAGTCTCAACTGCTCTTCAGGTTTACTGACTGCCCTCTGTGCTGGGCTCTGTACTCCAGGCCTACTTGGGTAAGCTCTTCTAGGAATGACCAGTCAGCCAAAAGAGTCTTGGCCCCTGCCCTGCCCTGGATTTGATGGCTCACTAAATCTTATAAGAGCCAAACAGATGCTAAGTGCCTCAAGCTACAGGGGACAACTGGTGAGCCCTGAATTTATTCATTCATTCAGTCAGTCAGTCTGTCAGTCAGCAAATATTTATTGGGTACCTATGTGCCAGGCCGGCTCTAGGAATACAAAAGTGAAAATAGACACACTGGTTCCTGCCCTCTGAAGCTTATGAGGGCCCATCTCCTCAAAAAGCATCATTCTCATCCTTCTTAGGTATACCACACTCTACAGTCACAAAGGCCATACCCAGCCTTCATTCATTATATCTCCACACCATAGCTCTCCTTCTCACTAGACCGATGTTTGCTGATTTGCTTGCCCTTTGCCAAGAGGGGAACAGAGGCCCAGAGAGGGCACTGTTATGCTCAAGGTCACCCAGGATACTGGAGGCAGCAGTGCCAAGCCTGGGCTGTGGCTCCTGACATTCATAAGGTACAGGAGTTTTGGTGTAAGGACCCTTCGGGACAGACTAGGGGAGGGGCTACAGAAAACACATTTAGGTGAAAAGTAGAAGAGCTTCCTAACAGCCTCCAGAGTCCCCGGGACCAGCCATCTCAGCTCAGAGCTCACCTGGCTCACAGCCACCTGTGCCCCTGCACAGAGAAGCAGTGGGACCTCATCCACCAGAAACACAGAGCAGGACTAATAAACCTCAAGTACAGGTGAGGCGGAGACAGCAACCCCGCTTCGTGGATCTTCATCCCAAGGAGACTCCAGTGATTCATTAGCGGAGCTTGTGTTTATCCTCATCAAGATATAAGATGCTGTGCCCGGGGCTGTGTGGGTGGGAAGTTGCATCACTCACCCACCAGCACATACTTCCTGAGTAGTTATGGGTCAGGCACGGTGCCAGGTGCTGGGAGCCCCACAGAAACCTGTACACAAACAACCAAACCACTGCTACATGAAGTGTGGTCGCTGGACCGCCCGGCACATCACCCTGGAGTTCATTAGATGTGCAATTCTCACAAAAAGGCTTATGTAAAAATGTTCACAGAGGCTTTATTTACCACAGCCCAACCAGGAAACAAAGCCAAACATCCACTGGCAGGTAAACAGATAAACCAACTGAGCCATAGGCATACAATGTAATATTTCTTAGCAATAAAACACAACTCTGGATATACACAACACAGATGAATCTTGACACTATGTCAAGAAGCTAAAGGAAACCAGATGCAAAACTGTACATGCTGCCCATGAAATTCTAGAACTTAAACATACTTAGTACACTTAAACTGAACTTAAATAAAGTGCTGATAACAGAAATCAGATAAGTCATTTCCTATAAAGGTGGGGATGAAGAATGTAGGCTGGAAAAGAACATAAGGGAACTTTCTGGGGCATGGAAAATGGGCTATATGGGGATTGGGATCATGGTTACATGGGTGTTTACATTTGTCAAAACTCTTGGAACTGTACACTTAAAATTTGCATTTAATTTTATGTCAATCATATCTCAGTAAAAAAAAAAAAATGAGCTATAAGTCATGTACCCTAGGTCACAAAGCCACAACTAGAGATTTGAACCCAGGTTTGCCCAATTCCAATGACCTGTTTACACGAGTCTGCCATAGCTGAGTGGGAAGCCCTAAGCAGTGCCCTCAGCCAGGTAAAGTGCCTTGCCAAAATCAGAACGAGAAGGCACCTCACAGATACCCTAGGAGGAAGTCACAATGCACTCCCCACCCCTAAACCATGGCAGAGACTTGAGAGCCACAGAAGTGTCAAGCTGGGAGTCAAGAAACTTGGGCTCAGGCCTCAATTCTGCTCTTCACATGCTATGTAACCTGTGAGTACACTACTCTGTGACTCAGCTGCCCCTTCTGTGAAGCAGGGGAGAAGGAGAGGATCAGTGGGGCCACAGATCCTGGGAGCCACAGGGCCACAGGCCCCTATGCTCACCAGGCACTGTTATTACATGAAATGAGTAATGTGCCCGCCTCATGTCTGGTAAGCTATTTTTCAAATGCATGCTAATATTACTGTGATTAATAAAATAACATATATTTCAAAGCAAAAATGAAACCATAGCAGCTTTTGCCATTATGTATTTTCTCAAACAAAAGATACCAAAAGAACAGCCACTGCTCATGACTTTGGTTTAAAGTGGCTGGAATCTCTGTGTAGAGGATCACTAAGGGGACAGTCACCAAGGGAACAGTCGCCAAGGGCCCTTCCAGGTCATCTGTCCCATGGTTATCAAGCATCACTTGGGCAAAAGCTTGCCCTTGTGTTTCGCAGGCCCAGCTCCCCATGGAGGCGAGCCTCCTACGTGGACTGCCAGGGCCAAGCCCCCAGTGTGCAGGCTGTGTCCTAGCTCTGCAGCCCAATTCACAGGCTCCAAGTGTGGTCATGGCTGTGCCTTGGGCCTTAGTTTCCCCTCCAGTTCTGATAGTGATCAGCTGTACGAAGGGAGCCCGGGCAGTCCCTCACCATCAGGTCCCGGCCACAATGTGCTCCACCTCCAAACCACCGGCACTAAAGGTGACTGCCCACTTGACATCTGCTACCAACAGGCATCTGACCCACCCGAGCTGAGCCAAGTGACTTCCCCGGCCTCATCCTGACACAAGCCTGAAGCCGAGAAGCAGGGCTCACATCCAAGTACAAGGTCAGACCTTTCTCTCACCTATCTTAGTGGCCCAGCTGCCACCCTCCTTCATCTGGACATGCGCTTAGCTCTGGTCCAGGGGTCCTAGGTCACAGACTTTAGAAACCAGAATCACCCGGCTTCTCATTCCCTGAGCGGTTCTCTCCCTGGCCGGGTTTCACACTGGTTCTTGGTGCTGAGTCAGAGCTTTGTGGAGTTATCCGAATAAAGCTGGGGCCTCAACTAAGTGCCAAAAGGCCCCCCCTCAGAGGTCCCCCCAAAGGCCCACATATGGGACCACCCCACTCTGTAGGGATTTACAGAAACACCACCCCAGAAAGGAGCACTCCAGGCTAACGGTCATCCACCCATCCAGACTCTGAGGCACAAATCCTGCATCCCCTGAGCACACCCTGAAACCACGGACTGGAACCTTGCCAACTTGATATTCAAAAAAGTAACAAAGCCACGGGCAGAAGACAGACCAACTGCCCCCTCATCCAACGGTGTTCTTCTCCCTCAAGACTCCACTTGCTACTTGTAATCAATTTTCCCTCCATCCGACTGGAAATAGCCCCAGAACAGGCCTTCTCTTAAAGACACCATCCCCCTCTCCCGCTTCTAACTTTGCCAGTCACCGGACAGAAGATAATCACACCCACCTCCCGGGAGACCTCACTTCTCCCCCACCTCGTCCCCACGCCGCCCAGGTCCTGGCGGCCCAGGACCCCACTCCCCCACCCTGGGCGAACTGCGGAGGGCTTTGCCCTGCGACCCTAGAAACCGCTCCCCAGCGCCCGAGGACGCGCTCTGCGAGGCCCAGCCCACAGACCCCGCGGTCCGCGCGGGGCCGCCCCCTTCCCGCAGCACCCACACAGCAAGGGGCTCGGTCAGGAGCTCCGGAGGTGTAGGCGGAGGCCGAGACCCCGGGAGGGCCGCCCAGCCGACCACCGACGCGCACTCACCACGCAGCGCCGCGGGGCCCGTGCGTCTGCGGTAGGGCCGCGGGGAGACCCACGCGCGCCGTTCAATCCGGGCTCCGAGTGACGAAAAGCCGCTCCCGGCTCCGGCCCCGGACCAACGCGCCGACCGCCGGACGCACCCACCGTCGGGCCTGCTAACTAAGTTTGAAAGTTCCCTCCCCGGCGAGGCGAGAGACGGGGACGGCGCCGCCGCACCTCAGCGTCCCGGGCCGGCCTCCGCCTGGGCAGCGGGGGTCGCACGCCCCTGGTTCGGGGAACCGGGCACGCGAGCTTCCATCGGGAGGACGCGCCAGGACAGCACAGCGGGGACCCGGCCGCGGGCTGGGGCGGCCCTCTCGGAAAAGGCCGGGGATGGGGGCGGCTGGCCGTCACCGCAGGCCCCAGCCTGGGGGCGGGGGGCGGGGGGGGGGCGGTGGTGAGGACTCCCGCTCACCGTCCCCGGGAAGCGACAGGCCTCGATTGGCCACTGTCAACTCGGAATCCCAGGCCCCGCCGGGCGAGTGACGGCCAATTAGTGAACGGCCAATTAGTGCGTCTGGGCGCCGGGAAGTTGAAGCCCCGACGCGCGAGTTGGTGACCGGGGTGAGGGCTGGGGCGGCGCGGAGGCCGGGTGTGACCGCGTGTGGCTGTGTGGTTCTCGGGTTCACCGTGCATGGGTGGCTGTGCGTGACAGTGCGCGCCCGTGTGAGTCGTGGGGAGTGTGAGCGTGTGACTGTCGGAGCAACTTCTTTGTGTGCCTGTCCCCAGTTGTGGCTGGGTGTGACAGGCGACCGGGGGCATGAATCAGAGTGTGTGGCATCGTGCTGTGTGGATGGGTGACTTGTGTGTGTCTATGTGACAGCGTGCGTGGGCGAGTGACTACATGTCATTGTGTATCAATGACTGTCAGGGTGACTTGCGCGGGACGGTAAGACAGGTGCAGGGCTGTCTGTGTGTGCGACAGTAGGTCCCCGTGTGTCAGCCTGGGAATGAGCGTGAGGCTGTCAGGGGGCCGTGGGAGGGCGTGTCACTGTGTCATCGTGTGAGTGGCCGTCGAGGTGACTCCTGCCGGTGAACGGAATAACTCGGGGCCGGAGGGTAACGGCGAACGTATCGGTGTGACCGGCATGTGCCCGTCGGCGGGGCGGATGCGTGCGGGTCCCCCGCGCGCTGGCACCGCCGGCACCTCCCCCCGTGGGTCTCCGACAGTGCCCGGTCCCGAGCCGCCAGGTGTCTCCTGCCCCGCGCTCCAGCCCGGGACGCTCCGGCCGCGGCGCGGGGTCCGAAGGCGCGGGCAGGCCGCGCCCGCCTCGGCGCCCACCCCCGGCCCCCGCCTACCTTGCCGCAGTGGTAATAGTCCAGGTGCGCCAGGCCGGCCGGCTCGGCCCCAGGCCGCGCGCCCACCGCGGGCGCCGAGGGGTACAGGCGGACG
>NW_024412427.1:3185550-3222824 GCF_014898765.1 Herpailurus yagouaroundi
CGCGCTATTGTTCCGGCCTCAGGCGCCGCGGAGGGCCGGGGGCCCGGGCCCAGGGGAGGGGGGCCCCCTCCTTCGGGCCGGGCCGCCGCGGGGTCCCTCGCCTGGCCCTGCACCCCTGGGGGTCCGGGAGGGCTGCGCGCCTGTCCAGACGGCCCTTTCCCGTCCCGCCTTTCGCCACCAAGGGCGAGGGGAGGGAGAAGCCCGGTTGACACCCCTCCCCAGAAGTGGGACACTGCCCACCCTAAATAATTAGGGCGTGGGGGCGGGGGAGGAAGGCGGTGACAGGAACACTTTCGAAGATGGGTGCTGCCTTGCCCGGGGGACCAGGCCCAGCGCCTGCAACTGATCTTAGGATGGCTTCCCTCCTTGTCCCACTGATCCTGAGTCACTGCCATTGGAGGTCTGGGAGTTGCTGCTGTTAAACTCTCACTTTACCTATGAGGAAACTGAGGCAAGGACGGTGACCTCAGTAACGGAGCTCCAAGTGTGTGGGCCCACGGCCTCCAGAGGATCCAGGTCTGAGACAACTGGGAGAAGGCAGAGGACCCTGACCCGTTTAATGATAGTAGAGGGAGGGCCACAGAGATGGCCTAGAAGCTGAAGTCCTGAGGACGGGTCCAGAATTTACCCCTCCACCCCTACCCCAAGGTCTCCTGAGAACAGAAATGGGATGGCTCCCATGGTGGAACAGAAAGGTGAGGGAAGCAGGCTCCTCTCCCACAGAAGAAAAGCTCCCTAACTCTTCACATCACAGGCAGCTGGCCTGTTGCTTCTCCCCTTCTCAACCAAGAATTGTCTACACTGGCAGTCTCTACTCCCTCACCTCTACCGACTGGTGCACCTCTACCGACTGGTGCACTGGTTCCTGGCTCTGACACACTGGGATGCCGGGAGCCAGAAGCGGGTCACAATGATATTGTTGGATGGCAGCTGGACATTTGATGCTATTTGGAGAAAAGCGAGTGAACCTGTTGCCTGCTCAGGAGACAACTTACAACAGAGCTCCCAACAGCTTCTTGACCAACAGCTTTGTTGGTCCTGACCATGAGCTGTGACTACTATTTGTAACCACAAAGATCCACTAATACAAGACTGGTGTGGGAAACAGGCTTTCGCTAAAGGTCTGGGAACAACAGAGGGAAATTACTGCTCAGAAAGGAAAAAATTCCAAATAAATTTCAGCAGTCATTGTTTCTAGAAATGCACTGCCATATCTCATCAGAAGGAATTTCCCATTGGCCCCTCTACTTTTTTTTTTTTTTTTTTTTTTTCCCATCTGGACATCCAACCGACCCAGCACTCTTTATTGAAAAGATCACCTTTCCTCCCACTTCTCTACAGTGTTGATTTTGTTATAAATCAAGTCGTCCATATGTGTATGTATTGTTTCTGAATTCTCGAGTCTGTTCCATCAGCCTATTTTTCTCTTCCCGTGCCATTATCACACTGTCTGAATTTCTGTAGCTTTATAATAAGTGCCCCATAGAGTAAGTTGACACACTCTTATCTTCAGGACTGCCTTGGCTATTCCTGACATTTGCACTTCCACAGACATTTTAAAATCAGCCAGTCTGTTTACACACACACACACACAGTCCTGCTGGGATTTTGATTACTATGTTGCTATCACACTGAATCTTTAGATCAATTTGAAAATCAACATTTTTAGTATTAAGTCTTGCTATCCATAAACATGGTATGTCCCTTCATTTGTTTAGTTTTCTTTTTAAGTTCTCTCAGCATTGTTTGTAGTTTGTTTGGTTTTTGTTTTTTTTTTTTTTGTAGTTTTCTATGTAAAGATCTTGCACATCTTTTATTAGATTTAGTTCTGAGTGTTTTATACTTTTGATGCTATTATAAATGGTTTCTTTATATAGGTTTTTATTTTTCTGTTTGTTGCAAGTACAATGTGGCAATTTTAAGACAAGTCAACAAATTCCCTCACTCTTCCCATGGAGTGGGGGTCTAATAACTTTCCCCTATAAAAGGGATGGGCTTAGTGAATGGTTTTTAACAAATAGAATATGGCAGAAATGACACATGGCTTCTGAGTCTAGGTCATGAAAGTTGATACAACTTGTGCCTGGCTCCCTCTCTTGGGTTATTTGTTTTTGGAACCCTCAGCCACTAGGCAAGAAGTCCCAGGCTGTTGTGCTTTAAAGAAGCCTGAAGTACAATCAAAAAGAATGAAATCTTGCCATTTGCAACTGCATGGATGGAACTGGAGGGTATTATGCTAAGTGAAATTAGTCAGTCAGAGAAAGACAAAAATCATATGACTTCACTCATATGAGGACTTTAAGAGACAAAACAGAGGAACATAAGGGAAGGGAAACCAAAATAACATAAAAACAGGGAGGGGGACAAAACAGAAGAGACTCATAAATATGGAGAACAAACTGAGGGTTCCTGGAGGAGTGGTGGGAGGGGGGATGGGCTAAATGAGTAAGGGGCACTAAGGAATCTACTCCTGAAATCACTGTTGCACCATATGCTAATTGATTTGGATGTAAGTTTTAAAAAATAAAAAATAAAATTAAAATAAATAATCTTTTAAAAAAAATAAAGAAGCCTGAAGTAACTGACACAGAGAATCCATACGCAGCAACCCTGAGACTAAAAAGGAGAGTAAGATGGCTTGCCAGTCTCCAGTTGGATCATCCCCCTGTGGTTCCAGTTCTAGCCACTGTTTGGCTACAGCCATATGAAAAACTGGACCATCCAGCTGAGCCCTTCCCAAATCCTAAATGTACAGAAACTATTAGAGATTATTACTTGGCAGTATAGATCTGGAACATATATATATTTTTGTATACTGCCCTTGTATTCAGCAACATTGCTAGACTCACTTAGGCTACCAATTTATCTGTAGATTCTGTGGCTTTAAAAAATATATATACCACATTCTGTCTCATTTGTAACAATGAGAGTTCTTTCCTTTTCAATCCCTATACATTTATTTCTTTCTCTTGCTTTGTTGCACTGGCTAGTATTACCAGTACAGTGTTGGAAAGAAGTAGTAATAACAGACATCCTTATCTCATTCCTGATCTCAGAAGGAAAGCTATCAATATTTCACAATTGATTATAAAGCTTGCTATCATTTTTTGTTTAATTTCATTATGTTTTTGTTTTGTTTTGTTTTCGGTTTTTTGTAGACACCTCTGCTGTGGGCTGGGGAGGTCAATCTTCACAGCAATCCTCTGGGTCAGCAAATAAGACTACTTTGGCCATTTGCAGATGATAAGAATAAGGTCCAGGGAGGAATGCTCAACATCACAGTCTTAATAGCAGGACTAATTAGCAGTATGTAAACCTAGATCTCTCACCTGGAGCACTTCCTGATACCCATATTTCCACAGTCTTGGTCTCACTAACTCTGACCAGAGCTATAGAACTACATCCATGAGAGGCTGGAGGCCATGTGCAATGAATCAGCTACAGACAGCCATTGGCTTCTTTAAAGGTCTGCCAGGAGCAACACCACCAACACAGTCACTTTTGTCCACTCCCTTCCCTAAGGAGAGGGTCAGCACCAAGGAGGTCTCCGGGAAGGCCAGGAGGGAGCCCAGCAAGGAAATCACGCAGACCCAAAGCTTGGACTTGCCCTTTCACGTTGGCAGTTGATCAGATAGGAAGTTGATGACTCAGTTCCCCCAAAGAAATAGCCAGCCTCATTTGTTGTCCTCAGGATGGGAGTCAGGCTTGAGCCTTCCTCTCTTCCTCTTGACCCCATACAGAATCTGAGAGAGGGGAATCTCAGGTGTCACCTGAGATCCTGAGTCCTGACCAGCTGGCTCAGGACAGCTTGGTCATGCTCTGCCTGCAGCAAGCCAGTTAGGGGACCCAGAATATCTGCTTGTACATCTTCCAGTTCTCAGCTTCTAGTATCATAAATAGCTGAGATAGCAGAATACATATATGTCTTAATATGTTTTATTATGTAGATATGGCAAGGCAAACAGATCAGGAGACGATGGTCATTGAAAAGACAGTTTTTTACAGCTCCCAAGAGAAGGAGGCACACCATGCCATGGAGGTGGGGTGGGGCAGGGCACACAGGAAAGCATATGCATTGTTCAGGAGGCAGAGGGAGAGAGGAGAAGTGTGGGCAAAAGCGTTTACTGTCTGGAAAAGAACTTCTGTGGAAAAGAACAGGCGAGGCAGGAAGATTTAGGATTGGCTAATTCGAATAATTTCAGTGGGCTCTGGGCCTAGGGACTATCCCTCGTTGTGTGGTACCTGGCCCTGGGTGATGAGGGCAGGTGGATAGCCAGCGGCATGGGGTGTGAGAGCTCAGTAAAGGAGGAGGTTGTTGGTATGGGCTCTGGATTGGCTGGTGTACATTTGAAAAATACATGCACAGCAGAGCTGTTGACTATCTCTAGGAACTGGCTAACCCTAGAAGGGGCAGTCCGTCCAGGGTCTGCAAGGCCCCAGATGTCAAAGCATCAAATACAGAAAAGACATGGTTCATACAAGGCACATCCACTTAGCCATGGGATCCCAGAGAGAAAGGAGTCCTACTCCAACTATGGCCCCTTTACCTGAGGAATGTCTTGGCTTTAAATCAAAACAGCCAACATTTCAGAAACAACTGTGGCAGAGAAGCTATGTAGCCAGCTGTGGGAGTCCTTAGGTCTCATCATTAATACTCTGTCTCATCCTTCTTATGGGCATTTGGAGGAATTATACTTCCCCCCCACTCGAACTTAGGTATGACAGTATGACTCGCATTAGCCACGGGAACATAAGTGGAAATGCTATTTGTCCCTTCTGGGCAGGAGCTTTAAGGATCTGAGCATATTTGACCCTATTCTCTTTTCTGTCCACCATGGAAACACTAACAAATTCCAGCTCTGCCTCTAGGACCCAACTCAAGCGACACCTCTTAATGAAGACTTGGCTGCAAGACTCCAACTCAGTGTTTCAGTCTGCTGCCCCAATAACGGCCTGCACTCAGAAGTGTTACCAAACCATAATAATGCATTTGCTCCATGAGTATCTTCAGGGCAGGGACAAGGGCTCACTCATCTTGGTGCCTCCAGTGATTAGCACAGGAGCTAAGACAGCACGGATGCTTCATGCCCTCTTCCAGGGGAGACAGAGCTTTGAACGACCTTCTCATCTACACACACACACACACACACACACACACACACACAGAGGAAGAAGTAGCCTCTAAATTGTTCAGATTCCAGGATACACTTACCGGTGAGCAGGTGGGGAGAGGGGGTCACAATTTAGAAGCCCAGCTATAGCTGCTCCTTTGTCTCTGCATTCCTGGTGGCCAGTAAGATCTGACTCAGGTTAAGATGTGGTGAGATGTGTTAAGCTGGATTGGGGTGTGGAAGACAGAGGAACCCAAGGGAAAGCTCACCTCTCTGAGTTTAGCAGATCCTGACACAAGGATCCTAGTGCAAGTAGCTGATTGGAGAGTGATCCCAGGACACACAGGCAGGGGGGGAGGAAAGTAAGAGGAGAAAAGGAAGACAGTCAATAAAAGGTAAATGGCCACTGTGGAAAATTAACTTCACTGCACAATTCTGGAAAACAACGTGGAACACGTGCCCAGAGTTATCTCACTTGAGGGGCAAGGAGTTGGGTCTTTACCCACCAACTCCTAAAAGTTTTGGTTGCAGGTTTTTCCCAAAGGACCTTAATTCCCAGGCAGTTCAGCCTGGCAGGCAGAATGGGGCTCTGGCAACCAGAGAAAGCCATTAGACGAAGAGACACAGGTACCAGCACTCAGCAGCTGGTCGTGTGCTGGAGTGGTGAGGTTTGTGGGGATGTGGACAGAGCACCGAAAGTGTCTGCCACAGGGCTCCGGGCCATCCAGTCACAGGGCAGAACTCACGCTCCCTCAGGCATGCTCACTCTATGTGTGTGCATGTTCTTTGGGAACCTGGTTGAGGTGGGTGACTACCATCCGGGGCAGTAGCCAGGCATTCCTAGGGCCCTGGCCATCGTGTCCCTCGCATTCCAGTCTGTCCTTTATCTCTGAGAAGCAGCCAGCATGGCACACAGCTTCCATTCCAAACGTCTGCTGGACCAAAGAGCAAATGGACCAATGCCCACGCGGCAGAGGCTTTGGCACAAGACGATTCACTCAGGCCCCTACACAGAAAAAAAGCGTGAGATGCCAAGGGCTCCGAATTCAAGTCCTGAGTTCTTTTCAACTCCGTTTGACCTTGGCCAAGTCACTACACCTCTTTGAGTCTCAGTTTCCACTTCTGCAAAATGGGGTGGTAATGCTGACTCCATGGGTTTGTTGTAAGAAGCAATGATGAAATAGCAAAGCACTTTAAATCTCTGAAGCACTATTAACTTGTGAGTCATTAAGTGATGTTTTCCTAGTCAAGGATTCTGAAGTCCCCACCCTTGAATTCCTCTCCATCTTTCCAGAAAGGCAATGCCAAGGTCCATCTGGGAGACTCCACGCTCCTCGGGGTTTCCCACAGAGAGGAAGTGAAGGCTGGATGTAAGGAGTGAGGGTGGAGAGTCCATGGGAAGTTCATGGAGCACCTGCTGAGAACCAGCACCTGAGCTTTTGGGACACTCTCACCAGCCTTCAAAGTGAACGATATTTATAAAGCATTTTTTACAAATGAGGAAACTGAGGCTTAGAGAGAAGGCCTGGAGCCTCGGCCATACAGCCAGAGCCAAGACTTCTTCTTTCGAGTGTAGTTGATGCACAATGTTACATTAGTTTCAGGTGTGCAACATAGTGATTCCACAAGTTGACACATTACGGTGTGCTCACCACAAGTACAGCTATGGTCTGTCCCAATATATTGCTGTTGTAATAGCCAGGACTTCTTGGAGCTAGGATTCATAATTGAAATCCATGCTCCTTCTACAACACACTACACTTGAGTTTAAATTACATGGTGCGTATTGTCTTACAATACAAGGAGCTTCTAACGGGTGAGTTATCTGGAACACACTCCCTGAGAATTGTCAAGGTCTGAACTTTGTCTGCCAAGTGCACACCTGTGTATTAGAGTGTGCTGGTTAAATACGGAGAGAAGCCAAGAAAGTTAAATGTGACTGAACCCCATTCAAAAAAGAAAAAAGAAATCACTGGGTGCAGCTATCTGCAGGGAAATCAAAAGAAGCATGCCTAACAGCTAAGAACTACTGAGTGCCAGACGTGTGCCAGACTCTGTGCTAAGTGCTTTACCTCTAGTCATCTTGATAAAACCCCATGAGGTAGGTACTACTATTATCCCTGTTTTCGAAGTAAGGAAAATTCGGCACAGAGAGGCCAAGTATCTTACGTACAGTTAGTACATACATCTTGTGGCCAGGATTGGCTCAAAGCCCACACTCCTGACTGCTGGACCTCACTAAACCTCTGATCTTACATACAAATTTCAGCTTAAGCAAAAAAGAAAACCCTGTTCATGTTTTTATTGGAATTACACTTAATTGATAAACTGGGGAGAACCAAAATTTCTTAATAAAGCCTTTCAATCTATTGAGGTTGCACATATATTTATAAATTATATTTTGGGGTGCCTGGGTGGCTTGGTCGGTTAAGCGCCCGACTTCGGCTCAGGTCACGGTCTCGCGGTCGGTGGGTTCGAGCCCCGCGTCGGGCTCTGTGCTGACAGCTCAGAGCCTGGAGCCTGTTTCAGATTCTGTGTCTCCCTCTCTCTGTGACCCTCCCCCGTTCATGCTCTGTCTCTCTCTGTCTCAAAAATAAATAAATGTTAAAAAAAATTAAAAAAAAAATAAATTATATTTTAATATGTTTAATATAATGTATATTTAATTTATGTAATGTAAATTTAATGTATTTAAAATATCCCATAGTCAATATATATTTGACAGTGTCATATATATTGACGATAGTCAATACAATATATATTTTTATATAGATTTATATATGCACATGTACATATGTGTGTGTGTAGGTATATATGTACACATATATCAACGTATAAGGATACTAGGAAAACTTTGAATGCTTCTCTTGTACCCAAGAAACTTACAAATTCTCTTACTTGTGCCAACATTTTTTTTTCTTTCTGTAGATTAGCTTGGATTTTCTGTGTAAATGATCATGTAATCTGCAGAGAGAGAGATTCTTCCTTTCCAAGCATCTTACCACTTGTTTTTCCTTACTGCTAGAAGGAAAATTATCCATCACCACTAGAACCAATGTTAAATAGAAGTGTTGATGTCAGGAATTTTTGTCTTATTATTTACTTCAATAAACACACTGTTTACATTTACCATTAAGCCATTAAGTAAGATACTTCTGTGAACTTTTGGTAATTCTTCTTATCAATTAATAGTTTCTTTTTGTTTTTAGTCTGCTAAGAAATTTTTTTCTGGCATTAGTTAGGGTTTACAATGCTTTTTGAGCATCTATTGAAATAATCATTTGGATTTTATGTTCTAAGCTAATATTGAACCATCCTTGAATTCCTGGCAAAAACTGCTGGAACTTATATATGGTTGTAATTTGTTTTTTTAATTCTGCTAAATTCCATTTGATATTATTTCATTTAGAATTTTCATTTAGAAAATTATTTCAGTTTAACTATGTTAATAATTAAAATTGGTTGTACTTTTTTTTATGCTGTTGTTGCCAAATTTTGTGTGTCAAGGTTATCATTATTTTTGCCTAGTGACTTGGGGAAGAAGAATTTTAGTAACTGGTTCAACTTAAATTATAATTGGATCATTATGTCTTATATTTTTCTCCAGTAAGTGTTGGTAAACTATACTTTTTTAGAAAGTTGTTCATTTCGTCTAACTTTTCAAATGGATTGGTGCAAAGGTGTCTTTAGTACTATTTTATGGTTTTATAAATTCTTCTGTATCACTTCCAGTTCTGGAGTGAATAAATCACAGGGATGAAAGGCACAGCATAGGGAATATAGCCAATGGTAACTGTAACAGTGTTGTATGCTGACAGGTGGTGGCTACATTTGCCGTGAACACAACCTGTAGAGACTTGTCAAATCACTAAGTTGTACACCTGAAACTAATGTAACACTGTGTGTCAACTATACTTCAATAAAAAAATTCTACTGTATCTATTATCAATGTTTTTTTCCTTTTTTCTTTAAAAAAATTTTTTTTAATGTTTTTTTTATTTATTTTTGAGACAGATAGAGGCAGAGTGCAAGTGGGGGAGGGGCAGAGAGAGAGGGAGACACAGAATCCGGAACAGGCTCCAGCCTCTGAGCTGTCAGCACAGAGCCCGACGCGGGGCTCGAACCCGTGAACCATGAGATCATGACCTGAGCCGAAGTCAGACGCTTAACAGACTGAGCCACCCAGGCGACCCTCCTTTTTTCTTAATCAATCATGCTCAAGGTTTGTCTATGTCACTAGACTATATTTTTTCTATATTCTATACGTCACTAGACTATATTTTTTCTATATTCTATATTTTCTATATTTTCCTTTACTCTAAATTTTCTTTTTTATTTTATTTTATTTTATTTTATTTTATTTTTTTAATTTTTTTTTCCAACGTTTATTTATTTTTGGGACAGAGAGAGACAGAGCATGAATGGGGGAGGGGCAGAGAGAGAGGGAGACACAGAATCGGAAACAGGCTCCAGGCTCTGAGCCATCAGCCCAGAGCCTGACGCGGGGCTCGAACTCACGGACCGCGAGATCGTGACCTGGCTGAAGTCGGACGCTTAACCGACTGCGCCACCCAGGCGCCCCTACTCTAAATTTTCTACAGTTACTTGGGTTTTTTTATATTAACATTAAAAAATGTTTTAACATTTATTTATTTTGGAGAGAGAGAGAGAGACAGAGTGTGAGCAGGGCAGGGCAGAGAGAGACGGAGACACATAATCTGTAGCAGGCTCCAGGCTCTGAGCTGTCAGCACAGAGCCCCATGTGGGGCTTGAACTCAGACCACAAGATCATGACCTGAGCCGAAGTTGGGCGCTTAACTGACTGAGCCACCCAGGTGCCCCTAATATTAATATTTTTTAAAACAAAGAAAATAGTTGTAAAGTAACTGGAACTTAGCTTTTGGCAAATACTCATTAAGTTTATATAGGAAAAATATTTTTGAGCACATGGCAGAGACTAGTCAATTATAATTGAGACATAGTTTGTCCTCTCAAGGAGCTTACAGCTGAACTGGGGAGACAGACAAGCAAATAGTCACTTAAATACAATGTGATCAACATAAGAAAGGTGAGTACAAAGTGGAATGGGAACAGAAAGGAGGGCTTCCTGAAGGAAGTGATGTTGAGTGGGGCCCGGCAGGATGAGTAGGAGTTAGGCAGATGAAAAAGATGGGTGTCTCTTAGCTCTACCCTTGGGCCCATTGTCAGCTGACCCACCTGGTATTTTCTATCACCTACAGTGGCCTCAGTCATGTACTGGCCTGGACAAAGGAGAATAAAGATAGAAATGGTTGCTACTTCTCACCTTAAGGAAGAATCTGGCAAAATTCCTTATAGTAACAGTTACTCCCCAACTGCTGGTGGCTTTGTAGAGGCACAACCTTATGGGAAACATCAGTACATTAAAATAAAAGATGTACAACTTTCTGACCACTCCCTTCCAAGTCTCCTCCGGGAGGCGTCAGGAAATCATCCTGCAGAAGCCCTAATCTCCTAGCCCAGAGGAGTAAGACTTAGGTCTTAAATAGGACAGAGACAGCAGTTTGGTTAGTGGACATGAAAAGAAGGGTTTCACAGTCCCGCAGTGCTGACAGCAACCACTTAGCTGTGGACTCTCTCAGAGAAACCATTTATTGAGCACTTACTACATATTAAGCATTTGACATGTATTACTCCCCTAATCCTCCCAGCCACCTATGGGAGGTTGCTCTTACCATCCGTCTCTAGGCTAAGTCAGGAAAGCAAAGCTCAGAGAGGTTGGGTGAGGTTAGCCCTACACAACTCTGGCCCTGAGACTCAACCCAGACAACCTGGCTCTGGAACTCTGATCCACCAGCTCATATGGGTTCATGTCCCCAGCACATGGGAGGAGAGCAGACCCTGGGTGACTAAAGGGTGAAGTGAGTTACAGAAGAATGAATTACTATGAAGACCAGGAAGCGACACGGGAAGTAATTATACTGTAATAGTAAGTGCGAAGCAAATGACAAAATGGTATGTGTGTGTGAGAGAGCTTGTGTGTGGCAGGGCTTGACTGGGGAGGAGCACGGGGGAACCTTCTGGAGTGATCACAGTGTCCTATATCTTCATAAAGGTTTGGATTACATAGGCAGATGCAGTTGTCAAATCTCAGTTAATGGACATTTAAGATTTGTCCATTTCATTGCATGTAAATTTCAAATCAAAAGAAAAAATGTAAACAAATTCTGGACTCTCCTTAATGATTTCATACTGATGTGTTTCAGGGTCAAAGGATGTGCTTGAATTGTGTCCAGGAAAAAAAAAATAAGATGGACGATGGATGGACAGAGAAATGGCTAGATGGATAAATGTATTAGGATAAAGCCAGGAGAGTAAAATGCTAACGCTAACAAATCTAAGCAGTGCATAGTCAGGTGTTCACTTGTAACATTCTTTCAACAGTGTTTGTTAAACTGTCCAAAATAAAACGTTGGTGGGGGGGGGTGTCTCCGGTGTTGCACCAGCTACTGTGAGAAGACATTTGCATTGGACACTTTCACCTGCCTGCTGCTGTTTACTATGCTTTCTCCTTTAAAACAACACAAAGATAGCCCTTCCTCCCTCATTTCATCCAGCAAATAGCAACAAAGTGCCAACAAAGTGCCCAGTTGGCAGCAAATCACTTCTCGGATTTCTCCTCCCCCATAAAGCTCTGCTCACCCCCTTTCCCCATACAGCATGGGTTAGTGCCTCTGATGGGCACTGTCTAGACCCCAAGGAAAGGCTGAGTAGAGTTGCATGGAGATCACATGCACACGGGCACCCCCACTATACCAACACCCTTGCAGACAAGAACCTCATTTATCTTTGCATCCCCCACCCCAGCTCTTGGGCTGGCATGGAGTGGATCATCCACGACTGCTGAAGGAGTGCAGAGACAGAGACAAGGAAAAAGTGTCCTGGGTTCAGCAAGTGCAATTGCAGACGATTTTTTTTTTCAAACTTTCTGTAATGGTGTCCAGTTGCCTTTTGGATAAGAAGAACCCACAGCTTGCTCCAACGATGGCTTTTTACCCATTGAGGGAGGATGAAGCAGCATGCTGACTGGCAGTGATGTTTGCTTGCTTGTTATGTGTTTATCGCTGGCTTGTTTTCATTTCATTTGCCACATTGTTTCTTTAAAATATCCAGAGAGGGAAACCACTATACATAAAGAAATTTGAATTTTTGATACCCGCTTCCCATCTGAAATGTCACTTGCACGCTAAGTCTGTGTCCCTGAGTTGCTGTGGCAACCTCTGCAGCACTCTTTGCCCGGGGTGACAAAGGGGCCCTTTGTCAGCCGGGAGGCCAGGTCTGGGTGCAGGGACATCCTATTCAGCCCGTCATGACAAAGGAGCACACGTCCCCCTCTCGGAGCAGGGCAGCCGCCGGCCTGATTATGCCTGTGCCGTTGACAACCCTCCATGGGGAGACTGAGAAAAGCAATCCCCTATTATTGGCATCTTTGAACCAAAGTTGTTTTTCTCTTTTCTCTCTCTGTGCCGTTTGCTGTACAAAAACCCCTGCAAAGGGCCCCACTCATGCTCCTGAAAAGAAAAACACCAATTGTATGGCCTCCCTGGAAGAGGGATGAGGCTCCCAATCTTAATTGAATCTCCTAAACTTGGTTATTAAAATGGCAACTCTAGCAGCAGTAGGTGAGCAGATGGGCTCTTCAAATTTTAGCAAGCAGCCTGGCCCCGGCCCAGAAAGGGAGTCTGACTGCCCTCGGCTCTGGGGTAGCCTCTGTACTCGAGAGCAAGGGGCTTGCGTTAAGGGCAGCCCCCCGCTCCGACCAGGTACTCCATCCGATCAGACCTGGGGCTCAAGTGCATTCAGCCTGGGACGCTCCTCCCTCCTCAAAGGTGCAGTGGGGAATTGGGGGGCGGGCGGTGGTAGGTAGTGCCCGGCCCAGGCTGGCTGAGCTGGTCACCTGAGAGGAAGGCCTAGCTCTTAAAGGTCACGGGAGGGTAGGAAACAGCATCCAGCCCGGGCTGCTGCCCTCCACCTGCTCCCAGAGCCGTGGGCTCCACGCCCTGTACCTGCCAGGTTAGGCCCATTTGAGGCTCTCAGAGCCCCTTTTCTTCCCCCTGTCGCTCCTCCGAGCAGAATCACCACTTCACACTTCTCTCTGTCCCAGTGACGTGTGTGGAAGCTGAGACCCCAGCAGAGCCGGAAACAGTATCTTGTTACTCAGTGTGCACCAGGGGCCAGCACAGGGCCTGGCACACGGCATGTACTCAGACAGCATTTGTTGAACCAACGAATCATGACTGACTTTATCTACAGTGTGGACTCATTGCATCCTATCAACCACTTTTTCAGGCTGAAGCCATTTCCTCATCTGATTCCATTTCCTGCTCTCCTCTGTGGCCAGGTCCAGGGCTGAGGCAGGCTACCAAGATGGCAGAGGTGATCCTTGCCCTAGAGCAGCTGCATTTAGACAGATGTGTGGGCAGACACAATAGTGGGAGGCAGTGAGTGCCAAAGGGGGTAACCCAGGGGCTGCAGGTATTGGGGATGGAGGCTGCAGGAGGTAAGAAGGGAGGATGGAAGGAATACAGATGGACTTGCAGGATAAAGACCTTCCCAAACAAAGTCTTGGGAATGACCGGGGGCTGGCTGAGCTTCGGTCAGAAGAAACAGTAAAAGCAAGGGCAGAGTGGTATGAAGTAACTTGTTACATGCAGAGCACCCCATGAAGCCAGCTATTGGTAGAGAAGATAGAACCTGGAAGACAGGGTCTGGATATAGCTGGAGAGGCAAAGCCAGAGGGAGGAGCCCACAACTGGGGCTTAGGAGCTCAAAGCCAAGGTGACCATGCACAGTTGTATAGGTTGTGTACTGTACAAAGGAGGTGAGTGGAGTTGATATCCAGCCTGCATTCTGCTAGGGAATAAAAGCCCCTCCTCCCAGTTGTCAGTGGGCAAGGCTTAGCCAGGCTCACCCTGCTGTGTCAGGAATTCTTCCATTATTGCTCAGCAACTCAGTTACAAAGTATAAGATCTTTGAACATGTTTTTAAACACTATCAACTCTGCCCTGTGTTCATTACATTTCCCTTTGTCCTGAAGTTGGACCCACACAAAAACATCTCCTCCATTAAAAATTCAATGGGACTCATACAAAGTGACAGTGGATTAAATAGCTGCATTTGGTAAAAGTCTTTCTGTCTGTCCCCCCCCTCCCCCACCACACACATACCTTTTTCTGGCCCAGCACCAAAAGTCAAATGCCAAAAAGGCAACTGATCTCAACTGCTTTGAAACAGACTGTGTCACAAAGGCTGTTTCACTTTGGATACTCTGTGACCCTGTTTTGGGAACTCATATTAAACTAAATAAGCCAGGGGCGCCTGGGTGGCTTAGTCGGTTGAACATCCGACTTTGGCTCAGGTCATGATCTCACAGTTTGTGGGTTTGAGCCTTGCATCAGGCTCTGTGCTGACAACTTGCTCAGAGCCTGCAGCCTGCTTCAGATTCTGTGTCTCCTTCTCTCTCTCTGCCCCTCCCCCGCTCATGCTCTGTCTCTGTCTCTCAAAAATAAATAAATGTTAAAATTTTTTTTAAATAAATAAATAAATAAATTAATTAATTAAACCAGAATCAAGGATCATCAGCCCTCTACTCCCAGTGCCTCACCCAGTGCTTGGCACACAGCAGGTTTAATAAACTTAAGACAGAAACCCACACACACCCTGTATTTCTCTGACCCCAGTGAAAGGCAGCAAATTAGAGCCGGGGGTTGGTTATTTGTGGTATCTGATGTTAGATCCAAATATTCTCACATTGCCTTAAAATTTATGAACACACAGGAATAGACTATCCCAGAGCCTTGCTCCCATGGCTCAGAGTAAATAATAAATGATGTGTTGAATGAATGAACCAAAGAAGTAATGTCTCAAGATGGGTTTTCACACATCACATTATTTCCTAAAAACAGGACACGAAGGTAACTTCCCCTTAGCAAAGGGGACTCATTGCAAATCATGGCCTACAATACCCACCCCGCATCTGCTCTGCTCCTGAATCTTACCTGCCGGGCCCCTACCGCCAAATCTTCCTCTCCTCAACTCCCCTCCCAGATGCTGCTCATGACCTTCAGATCTCCTCCCCACACCTGTAACCTTAAACCTTGGACTCTGCACCCCACCTCTTCCCCTACCCAGCAGCCCTAGCCCCCCTACTCCCCACTCCCACCTCACTCCGATGCCCAGCAAGGCCTCAAGTCCCCTAGGTTCATTCTCTGAGGGGAAGAGGACTCACAGGACTCCTCCTGGTCCCCATGATGACCACTTGGGGAAGAGGAAGGAACCGTAGGGTCCGGGGTGGGCCCCCTGGATGGAGGATTGGTTTGGGGACAGGAGGGTTCAGCTTCTGGTATTTAGAAACATCCTGATGGCCCAGCCTGCCCATTTGCAAGCTACTAGTAGGGGTTCAAAGAGGTGAACACCTGTAAGAAGTGGGGGTGGACAGAGCCTAAGGCTCTTCCTTCCCCACCTAAGTATTTATTTGCCCCCAACTTTATCCCTACTCCTAATTAATAGTAATGATATTAACCCTTTCCTTTATATATATTTTATTTTTTTTAATGTTTCTATTTATTTTTGAAGGAGAGAGAGAGAGAGACAGAGTATGAGCGGGGGAGGAGCAAAGAGAGAGGGAGACATAGAATTTGAAGCAGGTTCCAGGCTCCAAGCTGCCAGCACGGAACCCAACGTGAGGCTCAAACTCACGAACTATGAGGTAATGACCTGAGCCGAAGTCAGACGCTTAACCACCTGAGCCACCCAGGCGCCCCTCTTCGTACATATTTTAAAAGTTTTTCTTCCACATTGGTACTTATCTTTTAACTTTATAACTTCTTTTGTTCTGTAGAAATCTATCTTCAGGCAATTAAATGGTACATCTTTTCCTTCAGTTTTTCTAAAGTTTTCTGAAATATTCTTTTTTTTTTTTAATACTGCATGGATTTACAGATCCATTTTTTTTTTCTCTTTTCATCTTTGATCTAGTTCTGAAGTTTATTTTGGAGTAAAGACCTGAGAATAGTTTCTAGCTTAACTTTTTAATCCAAATGAGTAGCCAATTTAGATACGAGTTACTGAATAATTCATCAATTCCTTCCCAAAAGTGAAACACCAACTTCCTTCTACGCCCAACAGCCATGGGTCCTTGGGTCTATACCTATACTCTGGGCCCTGTTCTCAGCATCCATGTCTCTTTTGTGGTTTTCATTACTTTACAACATGGTTTGGGAAAAGGATAAGGTAAGTCCCACTGATTATGCTTCCTTTTCAGAAAATTTCATTCTATTTCTTCATACCCATTGTTCCAGATTTACAATAATCTCATTAAATGCCATCAATGTGAGGGTATGTGTATGTGTGTTTATTGGGATTACATTGAATTAAAGGCTAACATAAGAAGAACGAACATCCTTATAATACTAAATCTGCTTATCCAGATAGGAAGTCCTATTGTTTACTTACCATTATATTTATTAAGGTCCTATTTTATATCCTTCAGTGCAAGTTCATCATTTTCTCCGTATAAGACCATTTCCTGATCTTGTTTCTAAGAATCCTCCTTGCTGCACTTTTTACTTGACTTTCAGGACACCACACTTCTCTGTTCTTCCTTCTACCTCTCAGGCCACTCCTTTTTGGTATCTGTTCGGGTTCCTTCTCTTCTCCCAGAACCTCTGAACATTGGACCCTGGAGCCCAGACTTAAAACTCTCAAGGATTCTACCGAGTGAGTAATTCCATGGTAAATATTGTGTAAATGGGTCTTGCCATGGTTTGTGTATTTTCCTCCTTATGATTCCTCACCAGTGCAAACAGTGGACATAAGAGCCACGGAGGGTACAACTCCTCATCATGTCAGTACCAACAACAGCTGTGTGGTTTCCTTCAGGGTTACCTGGGTCCAGAGCACAGAGTTTTGGGAGACTGGGGTAAGAAAGCCCCTTTGTCTTCAAGTTAAGCTTTCGGGTTGCTCTATAAGTACAGCAATCTCGATTTGAAATGCAAATGCAGGAGCGACATTTAGAAGGAAATTGTGGTAGACTGCAAAAATGGCCCCTCGTCCACATGTGGAAAAATGATCTCTGGAGTATGTCAGTCCTAATTTCAAAACTCAGCTTTTCTCTCAACTCATGGTGTGGCCTTGGAAAAAATAACTCATCTTCTGAACCTCCATTTCCTGGCCAATAAAGTGAAGACAATAATGCCTAGATGTTGCAGGCAATTCATTTATTCACTCAACAAATATATATTGAGTGTCTATCACTTGGCATGGTTTTAAATACTGGGGACCCAGTAATGATAAAAGAGACAAAAAATCTATGCCTTTGTGGAACTTATATCATCAGAGTTCAGACAACCACAAAATAAACAAAATAATGAGAGCTAATAGTAAGTGCAAAAAAGAAAAACAAAGCAGGAACATGAAATGGGGGAAGGGGGCTGCACCCGAGGGGGACATTTGTGGAAGGACTCCCATTAAGGTGGCAATGAACAGGGAGATCGTTCAGATGCTACAGCACTTATTCAGGAGACAGGTGACAGTGGCTTAGGATGCAGCAGGAACCATGAGGTTCTTATCTTATCATGAGTATGGAGAGGACCAAAATGTTCAGCCTGAGAGACTGCAAGAATTGCCATGAAGTGAGTTGCCCCTGAGACTGACGGTGGAACGGCATTGGGGAGATCGGGAACTTTGCGGGGACAAATCCCGCCGGAGAGGAGTGTCCACTTCGAAGCGGAGAGAGCCGGCAGGTAGCTGGATACATGGGTCTGGAGCTCAGGGCAGCGGCCCAGACCAGCAATAGAAATTTGAGGTTAAATAAGGGAGTCAAGTAAAGTGTTGAAACCATTGTGAGCCTGAGAGAGACAGACAAGTCTATGCTGGGCACTTGGCTAGGCTCACTCTTCGCTAGTTTGCTCCAACAGAGCAGTGTGCACACTTGAAACTGATGCCTCTGCAAAATCACACTTTTTTTTTTTTTTTTTTTACATGTCACAGTCCTTGCAAGTCTCTCAGAGATGGGTTTCAACAAATGGTGTCCCTCAGGAGGGCCTGCAGCGCTTTCTCCCAGTACCCATTCTCCAAGTAGTTGGGTCCTCATGGATTTCCACTCAATGGATCTAGGTCTTTGTTTCATAAAAGTTCCTCAGGTGATTTTCGTGGACACCTCAATGTGGCCAGAACCTTGAATGCTGAACTGCTAATGCCAAGAAAAAACGAAGAAAACAACTGGAAACAATCTAAATACGCAAATAAGAGGTGAGCATCCTTAGCCTCATTTTACAGATGAGGAATCTGCAGCTCAGAGATTAAACAACTTCCCTGAAATCGCATAGCTGATGACCGGCAGCCAGGAACTGACACAGGCTTTAGGGTCAAATGCGTGTTCTTGTCACCACACCACTTTGCTGCTGGTCACTCATAATCCCGCTGAGATAGGGAAAGCTGTTCTTGCGGTCTGAGTGACAGAGACATGTCTCAGCCAACTCTTCGGCATGGAAGAGGTAGGGAATCGGTCAGTGTGTCTCAGATCCTGGTGCAGTCAAAATCCCCAGGAGCACCCCTGTGCCTCGGTCCCGAAAGTTGGCGTGTTGGGTCTGGGAAACACAGAGTTAGATGCAAAGTGCTCGCTGACCCAAATAGTCATTCTGTAAAATCTTTCTTCCACCTCCCTGGGTGCCCAGTCCCAGATCATAAACCTCCCCCACCTCAGTGCTGGTCCTTGGGATCCTGGCAGGAGAGGGTTAAAGTCCCGAGAACCCAGGGGCTCTTCTCTCAGGAGAATGGAATGTGGAGGGGAGCGAGCTGATCTGCTGGCTGTCCAGTGCTGAGCATGGCCATTGTTGCAGAACAATTGACCTCAGGGAACAGAACAGCAGACGCTAATTACGGGACACTTGTGTTATCCTGTCATTATGAGGCCTCTATGACCATTAACACAAGAAGCGAAGTTCACTGGCTTGCTTTGGTCATAACTTTCCCTAAACTGCTCTCTGCTCAGGGGTCTGAAGGAGTAAAACTATTAACTCAAAGCATCAGAAAAAACCCAGCTCAGAGATTCTCTAGTTCTGGTTATATTAAAATGTCCCCAATGCTTGACAGACATGCAGACTCTCAGCTCCACTTCCAGAAACATGCATTTGGTGGATCTGAGTGGAAATGAAGGTAGTTTAGCCATTGACATTCATAGAAATCCAAATTCAGCCCTCCTTGGAAGCTGCCAGAGGTCCTGGAAACCACACTGGAGCTTTCTAGTATCTGCTCCCTGGCAAGGACTCTGAGGGCCTGCTGACGCTGTCTGAGCCTGTGAGTTAGTAAACTCATCCTCAACCACTGACATCCCCATCCTGGCTCACCAGGAACACCAAGTCAGATGACTATTTTTCTGCTCACGGGTCTGGTGGGAAGATAAGAATCAGAGGGGACAACAAGACAAAACTGGCCTGATGATGGCGCTGAGGAGGGGAGAGAACGGACGAGGAAAGTGACCTCATCTGGGAGTCCCTTGATCTCTGACCCCTGAGTTAGTCAGGTGACTTCACGCAAGAGTCAAAACCGAATAGCAATCTAGCGTGGGCAAAAAGAATCATCGATGGGTGAATTTGCTTACTGTGGAAAGAGCTGCAGCTGGCCTCAGAAATACCCAGATCCCAAAGTTAAATGCCTCCAGAACCCAGAGAGGCTTCACTCTGAGGTGGGCTTTCTGGGCCTACTAGAAACCCACCAACACCAACACCCTGCCTCGCATTGCCAGCTCTCCCACCTGAGAGATGCCGTATCTCTTCCTTTAATTCGAATTTAAAATCTCCCAGGAAGGCTTCTGATTGGCCCGGGGAAGTAAGCTGCAATGACTGATATCCCACACAAGCGAAGGGCAGAAGCAGGACAAGAAGCCTCTCCCCCAAAAGAGAGGAATGCGGGACTAAGCAAAATCTGTCCTCTGTGGCTCTTCACATACCCTATTGCATTTCAGCCTCACAACCACAGAGTGAGATAGGCAGACTGAGTCACCATTGTGACAGCTGACCAAACTAAAACTTGAAAAGTTGAAGCGACTTTCTCAAGGTCACACAGCTGGTCAGTGGCAGGTCTCCTGCATCTCAGCTCCATGGTCTCTGCTGCATTGTGTGGAATGGCAGGTTCGATGCACCGTTTGAAGGGTGAACCAAAGAGGGACGGTAGACGCCGGGGGAGAACTGCACAGGAGGCTGAACAGGTAAGTGGGGACCATATTCTGGAGAGATATGGGTGTTAGACCAAAACTCAGGCTCTTGTTTAGAATGCAATGGAAAGCCAATCAAGATTTTTGAACAGTGCTTTAATATCAGATTTTTGGTGCGAACCCAGACCTCTCAAAAGAAATAGGCAATGATACAGCATACACAAAACCAGCAGAAACAATGGATAAAGAGATGGTCCCACAGCAACTCTGGATTTTGGAGTACTCACATACAAATGTAAAATAAAAGGAAACATGAAGAATTTCATTATAGGACTGGACATATTATTTATTTATTTATTTGTTTGTTTGTTTATTTATTTATTTATTTATTTTTAATGTTTTTAATGTTTATTTTTGAGACAGAGGGAGAGAGACAATGTGAGCAGGGGAAGGGCAGAGAGAGAGGGAGACACAGAATCCAAAGCAGGTTCCAGGCTCTGAGCTGTCAGCACAGAACCAATACGGGGCTTGAACCCAGAAACAGTGAGATCATGACCTGAGGCCAAGTCTGACGCTCAACCGACTGAGCCACCCAGGCACCCCAGAACTGGACATATTTTTAAAATAAAAATAGCATAGTTGTAAAAGAACTCAATATTAATACTAGAACCTTAAAAAGACAGTAACCAAAATGAGGAACCCTATGGATGGGGTTAAAGAACATAAGAGACCCACCAGAACACAGAATTAGTAAACTGGAAGTCAGAACAAAAGAAAATGCACAGAGGTATATTCACTCTGTAAGAGAAGAATGGAGGGAAGACGCAGGAAAGAGAACAGTGAGCATAGAGAATAAAGTGAGAATATCCAGCATATGTGTAATTGGAGTGTCAGGAGGAAAAGAAAGAATGGTCCTTAAATAATCCTGGAGGAGACAAGGGCTCAGAATTTTCCAAAACCGTTGAAAGATATCAACCTATAGTTTCAAGAAGCATGGCAAAGACAAAGCAGAATAAATAAAAAGAATCCACACTTGGGCACAATAAACTGAAACTGCTGAAAACCAATAACAAAGAACATCTTTTGTAAACATCAAGGGAAGAAGACAGACTACCTTTGAAAGAGCAACACAGACTTACAACTGCCTTCTTAAAACCGGAAACATGAGCTGAAGAAAATCGAATGGCATCTTCAATATGCTGTAGGGGCCAAAAAACAAACAAACAAACCAACAAAAAACCCTCCAACCTGGAATTCTGTCTCAGAAGTCTTAACAAACACAAGATGTAGAAAATCTGTCATTAGTAGACTCACACAAAGAAAATTACCAGGGGTCTTGCAGAAGGAAAATGATCTGAGAGAAAAGCTCAGAGATGTAAGAAAGATGAAGAGCAATGGAAAGGATAAACATACGGATAGATTGAAATAAATTATTGACTTTATAAAAAAATAATAATGATAATGGCTTATGGGGCTCAAGATATATATTGAAATAAGTGACAATAATAGCATATAGGCTGGGAGAAGGTAAGCAGTGCTGTGGGGTTCCCAGTTGCATTAACTGGGAAGAAGATAAAAGTACCCACTAACATTAGAGTTTGATAAATGAAAGATACATGCTATAATCTCTATGGTAGCCTTTAAAACAATAGTAAAAGAATGTATCATTACTAAGATAACAGAGGGGGAGAACACACACACACACACACACACACACACACACACACACACCAAATCCAACAGAAAAAAATATATGACAGAAAAAAAGATAAATCACATAGTAAAATGGTAGATATAAACTCAAGCACACCCATAACTACATTAAATACACATGGGCTAAATGACCAAAATAAGAGACAAAGATAGACTATATAAAAAGTGTAACACTCATGCTATATGCTCTTTAACAAGAGATAGATCTAAAATAGGACACAGAAAAGTTGAAAGTGAAACAGTGTGACCAAGCTATAGTTGGAAAGATGAGATCTAAGCACAGACCTGAATGAAGCAAGAGTCCTGTGTGTATCTGGAGGGAAAGTATTTAAGAAAGAGGAGATAGCACAGGAAGAGGCATTTTCATGCAAAAGGAAGAAGCCCAGGATGGCTGGTACAAACTGAGGAAGAGCCAGCGTGGTAGGAATGAGCTCACAAAGACAGCAGCCAGGTTGTGAATGGTTTTAAAGACCACTGTCATTCTAAGTGCCATCTGTAGACCAAGAGCATGGGCGTCACCTGAAAGCTTAATGCAAAATCTCAGACTCTGCTCCAGAATTATGGCATCAGGATTTGTATTTTAACAAATCCCCCGATGATTTGGATGCCTGTTAAAGACGGAGAGGCACTGTTGTCAGCCACTTGAAGGCTTTGGATTTTATTCTACATGTGAAAAGAATCCACAGGAGGGATGTGAGCAAAGGACTTATGTTTTAAAAAGGATCCCTCTGGCTGTTGTGTGGTGTGTAGGCTGTTTGGAGTTGAAAGTGAAAACAGGGAAGCCAGTGTTGACGCTTTTTACAAAAGTCAGAGAAGAGAGATGAGCGCTGGAACCAGGGTGGGGGCGGTGGAGGAAGTCAGAAGTGGTCAGACTAGTGGTCTTCAGGTTAATAGAACTGGGGAGGAATCCAGTGTGGGAGTTGATAAGGGAAAGAGAAGACTCAAGAATACCTTTTAGGTGTCTGAACGTGAGTAACAGGATGAATGATGGCATTGTTAACGGAAATGGGAAGGCAGGGGGGGGAACAGTTCTGGAAGGGGCAAGAAGGTCCATTGCTACTTCTGTGTTCTGTTTTGGACATTATCAGTTGGAGATGCCTAATAGACATCAATCACATCAATCAGAGGTATTGAGTTGCCAGGTGAATATGTACCTGAAGATGAAGGGAATGGCAGGACTTGAGGTAGAAAATAGAGTGTGTAAATGATATTTAGAACCCCTATCCTTAAAAGCTGCTGATTGATGGATCAAAATGTGCAACCAGAAATGAGAAGATCATAAGAGGGAACTGAGAATAAGCAATAAAACTGATTTAGGATGAAATTCACTCCAAATATCATATATTTCTAAAAATTATCTCTCAGAAAAGAATTGCCCCAAATCTGAGTTCTTACAAAATCCCTCACATTATTGGGAATATATTCTCAATTTCCTTATTTTGAACAAAAATCCTGTTTGGAGAGGAAACATCAACCTGAAATGACCTCAATCAATACTGGTTTGGGATGATTAGGGATGGCACCTGACAGAATCAGTAAATAAAGAAGGCAAAAGAAATTTGACACAGATTTAGTAATTATTGCTGGAGGTAGCACCTCACAATTACAAGTGTCACATGTCTTTGTAAACAAGCCTTTAACGCTCACTTTAAAATCAATACAGGGAATGGTTGTCTGTGGAAGTCACGCACATATACCACTAGGACAAATTAAACAACCAAAACCCTGTCCTGACATGGATTATTGTGGCTTGGGATACAAATTTCAGTGATAGCAAAAATATAGATTCAAAGATTAATGTATGTCAAATGCCCCAAATGGAAATAAAGACGATGTACTGTGGAGTTTCAAAACATGGCTTTACTGATGATGAAGACACGGATGTCCAAGATGCTGGTGAAGAGTCTGAATACAATTGTTTCTTAAAATATAAGTGGAGGGGCGCCCGGGTGGCCCATTCGGTTAAGTGTCTGACTTCAGCTCAGGTCATGATCTCATAGCTCATGAATGCTGACAGCTCAGAGCCTGGAGCCTGCTTTGGATTCTATGTCTCCCTCTCTCTCTGCCCCTCCTCTGCTCATGCTCTGTCTCTATCCCTCTTTCTCAAAAATAAATAAACATTTTTTTAAAAGTTAAAAATATATACAAGAGGAAAAAAGCAGTACATTAAGTTGTTTTCTAATATATCATTGTAAATGTGTATATGTAATGAAATTATCCCAATAAAATTTAGAAGTAAATATCTATTTCAATTATGTTACAATGGTTTTTTTATATGTAAGTTGGCCAAGAATTTGGAGACTATTCTAAATAGGAAAATGGATGGAGGTGCTTTACATTCTGGTTGTCCTCAATTTAAGCATATGTGGTGTTGGATATTCCTATGGCTATAAAACTAAGTGAAAAGTTATGGCACTATCTCCAATTTGGAGGCATGAGGACAAAGACACAGATGGGCCATGAGAAAATCAGAGACCCGTTTTCCTACACAGACAGCACTCTGACGCCATGGTAATGGGGTGAATGATGAAGACCATGTTCAGATAACTAAGGACTACCAGACATCTGAGGAAATCCACTAATGTGAAAATCAGAGAAAAAGAGAGAGAGAGAGAGAGAGAGAGAGAGAGAGAGAGAGAGAGAGAGAGAGAGAGAAGGAGATTAGATAGGTAGGATAGGGGTGCCTGGCTGGCTCAGTCAAAGGAGTGTGTGACTTATGATCTCAGGGTCATGAGTTCAAGCTTCACACTGAGCATAGAGATGACTCTAAAAAAAAAAAAAAGACAGGCAGGATAATGGCACCCACAAAATGTCCATGTCCTAATCCTAGAACCCATGAATATATTACATGACACGGCACTTTTGCAGTTTGAAGCCTACAAATGCAATTAAGGTTGTTCATCAGTGGATTCTAAAATGAAATTATCCTGGAGTATCTGGATGAACCCAGTCTAATCACATGCCTCCTTAAAAACTAAGAACTCGTCCTGGCCATGGTCAGAGAGAGATATGACAACCAACAAAGAGCCAGAGAGATGTGGGTTACTAGTTTTGAAGATGAGTCGAGGAAGGTGGGTGGTCTCTAAAATGCTGGAAAAGGCAAGAAAACAGATTCTTCCCTAGAGCCTCTAGAAGGAAACATAGCCCTTCAGATGCCATGATGTCAGCCCAGTGAAATCCGTATTGAACTTCTACCTATGGAATAGTAAGACAATACATTACAGTTGTGCTAATTCATTGTAGCATCAATAAAAACCAAATACAGGGGGATTTCAAGAAACAGATGTTTCAGAAGAGGAGAATTTCTTTTTAAAAAGCATTCATTGCCTCAAAGAAATGAAGTATTGCAAGCATGATCTAGGAACAGGATTCTCTTTTAAGAAAAGCAACATTCGGACAACAAAAAAGTGCTCTTGAAGTTAAAAGATAGGAGAAATTTCAAAAAGTCAGCAGCAGAGTTGGAAGAAACAGGTGAGGAGATTTCCCAGAAAGTACATTAAAAAGATAAAGATAGAGAAAATATGCAAGAAAAGATAAGAAACTCTCTAGAAGATGCCCCATTTAAATAAGAGGAGTTCCAGAGAAACAGAGGGCAATATGTAAATAGGTTAAAGTACCAGTTTGAACACCAACAAACAACTCTTGGGCACCAGGTGGCTGTCCTACAGTTCAACTCTGTTCCAACACCACCTACCTAGAGACAGCATCAGATTCCACAAGATAAAATTTCAGTCCTACAAGACTGCTCCCTGCCCCACTTCAGACACCAATCACAGGCCCAAGTTATTACCTGTACTTCTCACCCACTGGCTGTAAATCAAAGGTTCTGATGACCCCTCCTTTGGCTGGATTAATTTGCTACAGTGGCTCACAGAACTCAGAGAAACAATTTACTTACCAGATCACTAGCTGATTATAAAAGGATATAACTCCGGAACAGCTAGATGGAAGAGTTGCATAGGGCAAGCTCTAGGGAAGGGGCACAGAGCTTCCATGCCCACTCTAGGAGCACCACTTTCCCCACATCTCCAGGTGTTCATCAACCCAGAAGCTCTCCAAACCCCTTCCTTCTGGGTCTTTATGGAGGCCATGGTCAAGATGGTTAAATCACTGGCCATTGGCAATAGATTCAACTTCCAGCCCTGATCTCATCCTCTGAGGGTGGGGTGGGGTGGGGTGCCAAAAGTTCCAAACCTCTGGTTACATGATTAGTACCCTCCACACACACACACACCCCCCCCGCAACGAGCCCCCATCCTTAAGTTACCTAAAGGGCTTTCTAAAAGTCACCTAATTAACATAATAAGACACTTTGATTATGGGTAATGTCAAAGATTTTGAGAGCTCAGTGCTAGGAATTGGTTGAAGACCAAATACATATTTCTTATTATAATTCACAATATCACAAAATGTCATTAACAAAACAATAACAATTTTCCCCACAGAGAAGGCCATCAATTGCCACATTGAAAAAAGCCTGTGAGGACCCAGCAAGATGGACAAAAATGGACTCATGCTATAGCATATCATCATAAAATTTCAAAACACCAGTAGCAGAGATTTTTTCAAGATAGCTCTGATTATTTTTAGACCACTAACTAATCTGTCCACTTCTGAGAGGAATATGATAATACATCCAATGACAAATAATGATTACCAGCATCTCCCTGGGATTCTGTGAATTGTTGATGTATTTGTACACTTTTAAGGGCATATAGTTTCCTGTTGGTAATGATTTTTTTACTATTCCTTTTACTAGTATACAACCTCTTGCTATGTTTATTGTATTTTTATACTAAATGTTGTTTTGTCTCATATTAAAATTGCTACCCTAGATCTCTTAATATTTGCCTAGAATCCAGTCCTTGCTTTCTTTGCCTTTTCATGTTAAGTGTATTTCTTATTTTAAAAAAATAATAATATTGACTGTTTCTTTAAAACATCTAATCTTAGGTATCTTTTAATAAGTAAGTTTAATTCATTTGCATTTATTGTAATTATTGTTAGATTAGAACATATGAATTTCACAACTTATAAGGATTTTTTTTTCTTTCTTTCTTGGTTTCTATTGGATAGGGAGAATTTCCTTTTGCTGATTTTTTTTTTTTAATTTTTTTTTCAACGTTTTTTATTTATTTATTTTTGGGACAGAGAGAGACAGAGCATGAACGGGGGAGGGGCAGAGAGAGAGGGAGACACAGAATCGGAAACAGGCTCCAGGCTCTGAGCCATCAGCCCAGAGCCTGACGAGGGGCTCGAACTCAAGGACCGCGAGATCGTGACCTGGCTGAAGTCGGACGCTCAACCGACTGCGCCACCCAGGCGCCCCTCCTTTTGCTGATTTAAAAAGCTACATATTTTGCTTTTGGTCTTATTGTGGTCAGTAGTAACCACTACAGTAGTCTTTAAAACTCATATTCATGGGGCACGTGGGTGACTCAGATGGTTAAGCATCTGATTCTTGATGTATAGTCGTGAGATTGAGCCCTGAGTCAGGTCCACGCTAGGCATGGAGCTTGCTTAAGATTCTCTCTCCTTCTGCCCCTTCCTCTCCCCTCCCCCGCAAAAAACAAAACAAAACAAAAAAACCTCCTACTCAAGTTTAATTTCCCTTATTTATTTCTTGAACTTGACAATATTTATACCTACTCCTCCTTGTTTTCCATATTACTTGTAGTGTCTTCTTGATGTCAGTCTGATTCTTGTTTGTTGACAATCTGCTTCATTTCCAGAAATATTTAGGATGTGTCTGTGCTGTTCTTATGTTTTACCCTAAAGCAGGTGAAGGTTTTTCTCTATCTCTTTTTGTATGGTGTTCTAGAAGCCTTTTCAAGCCAGGACCTCTTATCTTTGATTCAGAAAGGTGAACTTTTACTATTTCTCCAAATATTTTATCCTCTCCATTTTCCTCTTCTCCTAGAGTTCTTATTTTTCTGAATGTTGGCAATTCTACTTCTATCTTCCCTATTTTATTTATTTATTTTTAATTTTTTTTCAACGTTTATTTATTTTTGGGACAGAGGGAGACAGAGCATGAACGGGGGAGGGGCAGAGAGAGAGGGAGACACAGAATCGGAAACGGGCTCCAGGCTCTGAGCCATCATCCCAGAGCCCGACGCGGGGCTCGAACTCACGGACCGCGAGATCGTGACCTGGCTGAAGTCGGACGCTTAACCGACTGCGCCACCCAGGCGCCCCTATCTTCCCTATTTTAAAGAATTTTTTGAGAGAGAGAGAGATGAAGAGAGAAGGGGCAAAGGGCAGAGGGAGAAAGAGAGAGAGAATCTCAAGCAGGCTCCACGCTCAGCACAGAGCCCAACAAGGGGCTTGATCCCATGACCCTGGGATCATGACCTGGGGATGCTCAATTGACTGAGCCACCCAGGCGCCCCCCAAAGCATTTTTAATAGTATATATTTTCCCCCTTTATCATTTGCTACTGCTTCTTGGGCAAGTTCTTCAACCTGATCTTCCATTTCATTAACTTGTTCTTCAGCTGTTTCCATCCTGCTATCAATTCCAATTCCTGTATCCTTTTACCTCGACTACTATATTTTCCACGCTTAACATTTCCACTTGATTTTTAAACAATTTCTTAATTTTTCTACATATTCCTAACCTTTCCCTTTTATTTCCTTAATTCTTTTCATAATGTTTATTTTAAATTCTAGATCCATCTGTCTCAATAATTCTGCTTCAGCTGGGATACATTCAATTTCTCACCTTTCTTTCATAACAGATGTACTTCTCCAGTGTCTCGATGCTTTGGCCTGTGAGTTCAAGGTTCCACCTGGCCAGCAGAGCACCTAGCTGTCCCTGTTATTCCACTGACACTGGAGGTCTGGGCTGCTGCTTCCAACTTCTATGGTGAAATGGCTGTCAAAGACAGCAGGGCATTTCAGGAGGAGTAGCAAGAAGAGAACTTTTAAAAGCTTTCCTCCAACCCAACAGGTTTTAACCCTGGTTCAACATTACAATTGGATGTGAAGTTGAAAAAAAAAAAAAAAGCCACCTCACCACACATTAATAAAATCAGAATGTCTGGGATTGGGTCAGGAGGTGAGCATACATTTTCTTGACATTGTATTCTGAAAAAAAATTTTCAAACCTATAAAACAGTTGAAAAAAATAATACAATGAACACGGGTATGGTCTTTACCTTGCTTCGCCAAATGTTGCCACATTTGCTTCCTCTCTCTCTGGTGGGGGTGAGGGTGTTGGTTTTGTTTTGCTGAACCAGTGAAAGTAGGTTGCAGATGTCATAACTTTTCATCCCTAATACTTCAATACAAAGGTCGTAGGAATGAGGACATTCTCCTACATATCACTGTTATCTGTGAATACTTTTAAGAGCTTTCTCAGATGACATTTAATGTGCAGCCAGGATTGAGAATCACTGCTCTATCTTCCCACCATTGCCTCTGTTTGCCCTGTCTCCTACCCCTCAATATACATGAGCCTGCACACATTCACACAGACCGCCCCCCACACACACCAGAACACACATCACACATACACACATAGATTACATGCATACACACACCATCACACAGCACATGTGCATGTGCGCACACACACACACACACACACACACACACACACTCCAGCTCAAGGCAGCCTTCAGGCTCCCCAGGAATTTCCATCAGTTCTTTGTTAATTCCTTGACTCCATGTTTTCTCCCATTTCTATCATTTCTCTGGGGTACAGTTTGAGGGCAAGAGCCATCAACCCCAGCTACAAGGTCACCTTAACAGGAATTTGAAGTCCTCAGACTCTGTATATATCTATTTTATAATGTTGATGTATCTGGCATTTGATAAAGCAGTGGAGAAGTCACCATTTTAGGCAAAACATAATAGTTTAGAAAAACTGAAGGCAATCCTAATACAAAATAAAGTCTGATCTTGAATTTGTTCATAGTGTTCTTAAAACGATATGAAATATTTCTTTAGTCAAAATACACAAAGACTAAATTAACCCACTCTGTCCATAGCCCCATTTCAGTCTGGGTTTTAAATGCCTGAAATAGTATTTTAAGTTACATGATACAGTCTCCAAGTTCCCTTTTTTAAAAAAAAATTGGGGGGGTGGTGCCTGGGTGGCTCAGCTGGTTGAGTTTCCAACTCTTGATCTGGGCTCAGGTCATGACCCCAGGGCCATAGGATCAAGCCCCATGTCAAGGCCCATGCTGAGTGTGGAGCCTGCTTAAGATTCTCTACCTCTCTCTCCCTCTGTCTCTCTCCTCAGCTCATGCTCTCTCTCTCTCTAAAATAAAATAAATTATTTTTGAAATAGTGCATCTTCCCCATATCTTTACCATATTAAATATTATAAAATTGTAATGCTTCTTTCCAATCTGGTATGCAAGAGGTGATGTTTCAGTGTTGCTTTAATTTGTATTTCATTGGATATCAGCAATGTCAAGCATTTTTTTACAGGGTAATTCAGTCATTTATAAATTTTATCTGATATTCATAATATTTGTCCATTTTTTAAAAAGAGATTTTTAAAGAAATAGTCTCTCCCTCCAAAATTACCTTTAAGTAACTAGTATTTTCTGTTGGTTTTGTATCCTTTCAACTCTTTCTCCAAATGCATCCAAAATATACACTTATATGGTTCTAGTAAGATGATGCCAAAGCTATTCAAATACCGAGGGGTAGAGTGTGAGGTATGGGGAATCACCACGGAAAATCTGTCCATGCAAGTCTGAGGCAAATAAAAATCCTAAAAAGAATCTTATTCAAAGATGACAAAAGGGGACACAAGCAAAAACTTGGCAACAAAAGATAATGAAACAAACATAGCAGCCCAGAGAAATGAAGAATATGTTTCTGAAAATTGAACCCATAAAACGGATGAAAATTTGGGGCAAATCTACTTTCCACTTTCAATGGAATGGAAAAAAATCATCAAGGACTCCAAAGAAAAAAGGATGAAAAATAAGATCCTGTAACAACAGATCAGGTTAACAAAAGAATGGGTGATGGATGTTAAGAAAAATCAGTAAGGAAATAAACCATGCTATTGCAACATTAAAAAAAAAAAAAAAAAGGTATACAAAGCAATGAAAAACAGACTTATCATTGAAGAAACCCGAACCAGTGATGTGGAGAGTAGACTTGAGAAAAATAATATAGGATATAGGGGCAAAGGACAAAAGAATAAGAAAATCCATACAGGAAAGACAACGGAGATTCAACGTAGAATGACTGGTATTCCCAAAGGAGAGGCCAGAACAAATTGGTCAAACGAACAGTAACAAGGCCAATTCTGATAAAATTATTTCATTTTATGTATAAATAAAAATTTATGTAAATATCCATGTAGAAGAAGCAGGAACCTGACTTTTCTGCCATACAATTCACTGGTTTGAAGAAATAATAAGAACATGGCCCCAGATCATTGTCAAGGCACCAATCACCTGTAAGGAAATGGACAAGGTGTTATGAAACACTGGAGAATCTGAGGAGGAAACCACAAACACTTTTCCTCGAGAACTAGCTGAATAAATACTTTTGAACATGGAAGTTGTGTCATGGGGGAGAGTCAAATCCACCCAATTCTAAGCATGGAATTAGGACTTAATAACTGTAAGAATTATACTTATAAAATAGAGTGGAAATATTAAATTCCTGGATGGAGAATGACACATAATATAATTATGAATAATAACTTCATTATAACGCCCCGGGGCAAAAATTCAGGATACACTAATCTGGTCCGGTAGATTTGGAGTTGAGATTGACAGAGGAGGGGACAAAAAGGAGTAAAAATGTTCCTCCCTTTCACAGAGAGAGACAAAAGACAAGATCTTTCTTCCAATATTGATGAACTAGAGAATCTAGGATTAATCATTCGATTATTAACAGATCTAGAAAACAGAAACTACAGTCACTATATTACTTTAAAAATTGGGGCGCCTGGGTGGCGCAGTCGGTTAAGCGTCCGACTTCAACCAGGTCACGATCTCACGGTCCGTGAGTTCGAGCCCCGCGTGGGGCTCTGGGCTGATGGCTCAGAGCCTGGAGCCTGTTTCCAATTCTGTGTCTCCCTCTTTCTCTGCCCCTCGCCCGTTCATGCTCTGTCTCTCTCTGTCCCAAAAATAAATAAACGTTGAAAAAAAAAATTTAAAAATTGTAAATGTTATAGCAGAAGATACAGGGCAAGTAATACTGCAGCGAATCACAACAAAAAACAAAATAATCAAAGAACATTCTTAACAGAAATTATTATGACAATAAATGAAAAAGGGATAAACAGATTTTTTTTTAAGCTTGCTTAGGTGAAAACACAAAATACAGCTTGCACATGCCTGCAAAACACTTGAGTAAAACAAAATGATTCAGAAAGATTATGAGTAAGACAAAAAGCAAAGAGGTTCCCGGGAATGCAAACAGGAAGAAAGCATAGCTGCAATGTGGACATCAGACAAAGCAGAAATCTCTCAAACACTCAAATATCACAGAAGTCAATTGCCATTTAAATTATTCTGATGCATAATGAAAGAAAATTTCCAATTATTTTTACAAATTATGCAGGATTCAATATAGAAAGAGCAGACAAAGCACAAAATGAAACACTACAAACCCAATTATGAATACACCTGCAAAACACTAACTAAAATATTAGCAAATAAACTAAATAGTATGTTAAAAGAAGAAACGTGAGATCAAGCAACAATTGTTCAAAATTTTATAGACTATTTATTTTAATGTAAAAAGGTAAATAATCATCACAATAAATGACAAAAAACCTGATTTTTAAAAACAACATCTATCCCTGATAGCAATGTTTCGTAAAATAAGAAATAAGAATAGAAAGATATTTCCGTAGCATAACAAAAAAAAAAAAAATTACACATGCACGTAGAATGACTGTTGGCATCATGTTCAATGGGAAGACACTCAGAAGCATTCCCCTGAAATCATGAAGAAAGACAAAGCGACAACTATTACCACTCATTTTGCCCTCTCTTCTGAAGTGAAGAGAATAAACAAGAGGTATAGATATTTGGGGGGAAAAGCAAAGTGATCAATATTTGCACATTATATAATTTTCTCCCTAGGGAAAAAAAAACAAGAAAATCGATTAAAAACTTATTAGAAATAATAATAGATTCAGTAAAGTAGATGGTTTAAAATAAACATACTAAAATCAATAGTTTTCTTACATTTCCAGCAATGACCAATTAGAAAATATAGCAGATTTTTAAAAAAATCATATTCATTCCAGCAATAAAAAACAAAAGATATACCTAAAATTAAACTTTTTAAAATGTGCATGATCTATACAGAAAAAAGAACAGCTACCTAATTCTACCCAACTAACTGAAAAGAGAGAAAAACAGGCATGTTTTTGGATAAGAATATTCAATTGGTATAAATACATTTAAAAGAAGATTTGGCAGTGTTTACCAAAACACAGGAAACAAGCATAAATTTTTATTCAGCAAACCCATTTCCGGGGACCCTACATAAATCTTGTACAATGCAAAAAATTACAACATGTAATACTCAAGAACGTCGGCCTCAGCTACTGGGCAAACAACAGTTGTGCATGTTCCCAGAGCTAACAAGGTTTATCACACTGGCAATATGTACTAACAGCCTTAAAAAGTGCTTACACTCTTAGCTAGCAATTCCATTCCTAGGAATTTTTTCTTAGGAAATAATCAAGGTCATGCTCAGAGTTAGTTTCCAGGAAATTTATTTATTTATTTTTTTTTCTGAAGTGTTTTTTTTTTATTTTTTATTTATATATGAAATTTATTGTCAAATTGGTTTCCATACAACACCCAGTGCTCATCCCAAAAGGTGCCCTCCTCAATACCCATCACCCACCCTCTCCTCCCTGCCACCCCCCATCAACCCTCAGTTTGCTCTCAGTTCTCAACAGTCTCTTATGCTTTGGCTCTCTCCCACTCTAACCTCTTTTTTTTTTTTTTCCTTCCCCTCCCCCATGGGTTCCTGTTAAGTTTCTCACGATCCACATAAGAGTGAAACCATATGGTATCTGTCTTTCTCTGTATGGCTTATTTCACTTAGCATCACACTCTCCAGTTCCATCCACGTTGCTACAAAAGGCCATGTTTCATTTTTTCTCATTGCCACGTAGTATTCCATAGTGTATATAAACCACAATTTCTTTATCCATTCATCAGTTGATGGGCATTTAGGCTCTTTCCATAATTTGGCTACTGTTGAGAGTGCTGCTATGAACATTGGGGTACAAGTGCCCCTATGCATCAGTACTCCTGTGTCCCTTGGATAAATTCCTAGCAGTGCTATTGCTGGGTCATAGGGTAGGTCTATTTTTAATTTTCTGAGGAACCTCCACACTGCTTTCCAGAGCGGCTGCACCAATTTGCATTCCCACCAACAGTGCAAGAGGGTTCCCGTTTCTCCACATCCTCTCCAGCATCTATAGTCTCCTGATTTGTTCATTTTGGCCACTCTGACTGGCGTGAGGTGATACCTGAGTGTGGTTTTGATTTGTATTTCCCTGATGAGGAGCGACGCTGAACATCTTTTCATGTGCCTGTTGGCCATCCGGATGTCTTCTTTAGAGAAGTGTCTATTCATGTTTTCTGCCCATTTCTTCACTGGGTTATTTGCTTTTCGGGTGTGGAGTTTGGTGAGCTCTTTATAGATTTTGGATACTAGCCCTTTGTCCGATATGTCATTTGCAAATATCTTTTCCCATTCCGTTGGTTGCCTTTTCGTTTTGTTGGTTGTTTCCTTTGCTGTGCAGAAGCTTTTTATCTTCATAAGGTCCCAGTAATTCACTTTTGCTTTTAATTCCCTTGCCTTTGGGGATGTGTCGAGTAAGAGATTGCTACGGCTGAGGTCAGAGAGGTCTTTTCCTGCTTTCTCCTCTAAGGTTTTGATGGTTTCCTGTTTCACATTCAGGTCCTTTATCCATTTTGAGTTTATTTTTGTGAATGGTGTGAGAAAGTGGTCTAGTTTCAACCTTCTGCATGTTGCTGTCCAGTTCTCCCAGCACCATTTGTTAAAGAGACTGTCTTTTTTCCATTGGATGTTCTTTCCTGCTTTGTCAAAGATGAGTTGGCCATACGTTTGTGGGTCTAGTTCTGGGGTTTCTATTCTATTCCATTGGTCTATGTGTCTGTTTTTGTGCCATCCAGGAAATTTATTACCATGGTGTTCATAATAATAATAAAAAAAGTGCAAACAATTTAAATGTTTAACAATGGAACATTGTGGAGCATTTAAGATTTATGTAGAATATTCAGTGATTTGGAAAGATATACATGATATACAGTAATGTGAAGACAAAATCATTTTATAGGCAGGTATGTTCTGCATGTATAATGTGATTGAAATTTTGTTGAAGAAAAACTATGTGGAAAAAATGATATGGAGATAGATTAGATATAGATATAGATTAGATATAGATATAGATTAGAGATAGTGATAGAGATAGAGATAGAGATAGAGATATATGACTAGAAAAAAAAGCCTAGAAAGATACAAACCAAGTTGTTGACAGCTACAGGTGTGATTTTTACTTTTCTGTCTATATTTTCTGAATTTTCTCCGATAATCATCTTTTACTTTTGTAAAATAAAAACTACTTTAAAAATTGTTTTATCTTCTGTGCAAGGGACACAGCCTGCCTGCCATCTTTACTGCACTGGGTCCTTTGTTATTTTGGAAGAATCCTTTTCCTTGGGGGGCCCTAAGTTCCTCATCTGTAAGCCAAAGGGTTGGTGAAGGCTGAGATCCTTTGGGCACTTATGCTCTCTGGCTACCTTTAAACTACCACCATTATGGCTCAGTTGGTTGAGAGTCCGACTCTTGATTTCAGTTCAGGTCATGATCCCAGGATCGTGGGATAGAGCCCCTTGTTGGGCTCTGTGATAAGCATGGAGCCTGCTTAAGATTCTCTTTCTCTCTCTCTCTCTCTCTCTCTCTCTCTCTCTCTCTCTCTCTCTCAACAAACAAATAAATAAAACAAACTACCATTAGCCCTGAGGCAACCTTTATGGCATTGCCCAGCCAGCCCACTATCCGTTGCTGGTGAATTCACTCTCCTACCCATGAGCCCTGGACCCTGACCATTTCAGTGCTGACTCAACTCCTAATTGCCACCATGTGCATGTCTTTGCCTAAGGGCTTTCTTTGGTGGCCAGAGGTCTCTTCCCACCACTATAGCCTATGTAAATGCTAGGGACCTATGGAATCCTCAATCAGGAGTAGCCCTCCCCTCAGGGGTGGCTCCCAGAATCCCCCAGTGGGACTGACCTTCAGTTGCCCACCATGGTAACAGACTTGACCATGAACCCTTTACTGGCTTCCTTCCCTTCCCTGCCCCACTTCCCCATCTCCCACCTGTGTGTCCTGGGATCCCCTTCTAAATTAACTATATATAATACACCCTTGTCTCAGGGTCTGCTTTTGAGCAACCCCAAGTGAGATAACCTACCCTCCCCATTCCCCCTCCCCTCAAATCTCCAACTCCCACCACCTTTCACTCACAGCTGTTGACCTTGCTTGTTATTTTGTAGAAGTAGAAGCAATGAGAAGACAAAAATATCAAGACATTCACAGAAAAAAAACTTTTTAAAAGGCCAATAAATAAATGAAAACAGGTTCCGCTTCACTGGTGACCAGAGAAATGCAAATTAAAACAACTGACAAACCTTTCATAAATACTAGTAGTAGTGGGTATCTAACAATATAGAGAAGGTGGGAAAAATAGGAGCTCTTGTACAGTCTGAGTATGGGTACTCTCCTTGGAGAGCAATTTGGCAATATTTAGTAAAGTTGGAGATGTGCATGCCCTACAACCCTATGACCCAGCAATTCCACTTTCGGGTAAATACCCTAGAGTAACTCCAACACACAGGCTCGAGAATATTCCCTGCAGCACTGATTTGTTAAGAAGAAAGAAAGAACAATCTAATTGCCTACCAACAGAGGACTGGATAAGGGAATTTTAAAACGTTCATATACCACAACACTACATAAAGGCAAATGGACCACACTTACTTGTAAAAAGGTGAATACATCTTAAAAGCACATGTTGGGGCGCCTGGGTGGCTCAGTCAGTTGAGTGTCCGACTTTGGCTCAGGTCATGATCTTGCGGTCTGTGAGTTTGAGCCCTGCGTCAGGCTCTGTGCTGACAGCTCCAAGCCTGGAGCCTGCTTCGGATTCTGTCTCCCTCTCTCTCTGCCCCTCCCCCCGCCATGCTGTCTCTCTCTCTCTCTCTCTCTCTCTCTCTCTCTCTCTCT